>NC_064923.1:522998295-523299462 GCF_023897955.1 Schistocerca gregaria
ACCCCAGGAATGTGTCAATAAAGTTTCCCCTTCCTGGGACAATGAATTCACGGTGTTCTTATTTCAATTTCCAGGAGTGTATAATGAGACAGAACAAATGTTCCCTCTCAATGGTCCGTCGGATCTATGCGATACTGCGGTCTGGCGTCCGTGAGCAACGACAAGATCTGTATGGCTGTCAACATTGAAGCCCCTTCGCAAGAATCTGTCGATCCACTACAACATTTGGAGGTTACCGCTCACCATGGATTCCCACACAACATGATCACCATCTAGCGTTAGAGGATATATGCTCTCGTCTGGGAACAACACGTTTCACCCGTGACGAAGTTAGCAGTTGACATGAGGACGGCAGAATTGAAGGCGAGCAGCAACATGTTGTCGTGTGAGTAGGGATACTCGAACATCTGGGTCGCACGGTCGTTTCTCGTAACCTGTTCGTTACAGTTTGATCGGACACAGCGTCTCCAGTGGCCTTTCTGAGATTATATTCCAGGTCTTCAAGTGGGTTCGTAACGCGAAGGCGACTTTGTCCACTCGCCTTGTGTACTGACCTGTCCCCCTGTATCGTTCCACAACCCATAGATGACAGATAGAGGGATGTTGGCATATGGAGCAGCACGATGGAAGGTCCATCCTCTTTGGATCAAACAGACCGCTCTTAAAATCTAAATTGCATTAAGATGTCGCTTTGTTTGTACGTGGTTGAACACAACATCTACAAATGACAACTGCCACCTGTGTATCTCACTAGAAAACACTGGGAACCGGCGCTCGCTTCCTTCAGAGGGGTCACCTGACACTGTAATGTATGACACAGTGAATGGATGCTTCTAAACATTCATGGTGGTGTCTGTTTGTTTTATATCGTGTCTCCCTACCACTTTCGCTCAACGACGCTCTGAGCGTGTTTTTCAGGGAATTAACTAGTTTGAACCTGGGACCTGTTGCTGGTAAGGAGACGCCAGACCACACATGACATGTAGAATTCAGAAGATTTCAGTGAGACTAGCGATGATATAACCAAATACTAAATGATCTCAGCGTCAGCTCCACTGCACTCCCTGTAAAAGAATCTTAATACTAGCTAAATTTAGTGGAAAGGGTTCATGGCTTTCCTATTTTTAGTTAGCTGGTAAAATAACGTCGAAAAAGCAGTTAAGTTTACATTATCATTGGAAATTTTATTCTACTCACAAAACATTGTTTATAAATTGCACTATTGATAAAAGGAAGTGTTTTAGTACAGGATGTTAAAAACGAACAGCGTCCAACAAAAATGTGAACGAATATTCCCTGAATGGGTTTCCAAGTTCTACAATGGATCTAAGGATGACCTATGCCATATCACATCTATAATCTAGGTTTAATTTAAGTTTCACAAAAGAGAAAACTATCAAAATGGTATACAGTGACCCTCAATTATCTTTAATAACTTATCTAACTTGTCGTAAATTACAGTGGCTGATGTGGCTTCTCAATAACTATATAAAAGAAAAATCATCGCGTTTCAGATCTGTTCTTCAAGTGGCAAATGTGAAGACCATGAGTTTTAATTAACGATCGACACTAGTATTGCGCAAAAAGGGGGTGTAAAAGATGAGACTTTTGCAGTTCTGAGTGAAGCCTTATGCGCTCAAAAATGCGGCATCGCGTGCGTTCATTACCTTGTCGGTGTTTAGGCAGCGTCAGGGCAGCGGCGGGCAGCACAGCTCCGCTCACATCGCCATCTCGGAAGCAACTCTCCCTTAACTTCTCCTTACTACAATTTACCGAAGTTGGTTTAAAAAAAACTATCTGGCTGTGTTTTCATCTGACCAATCAGAGTCTCAATGTTAACCTTAAGCTCCGCCTACAAAAATTCTGTCTATGCAATGAGAAACGTTATACTTTTCGTGGTGGGGCAATGTTTTTAAAGTTTACAACGTAACAGAAACGCTAAAATGTCTCACACTAAAACCTGCAGCTGGTGTGGTCCTTTTAGCGTTATCGTAAGATCAATACTGTTCTTCTGGAGGGCTCTATCTTTTAACATGGGCTGGGGGTTGGGGGGGGGGGGGGGGGGGGGGTGGTCCTTGACATACCTGAGACGCGAAAAAGTCTCACGCTAAAACTTGCGGGTGGTAGTGGCCCTTTTTGTGTTATCGTTATCGTAAGATCTATACTGTTTTTCTGGAGGGCTCTAGCTTAACACGTTTCTGCTCTCGGCTTCTGTTCTAGTTTCTCCCCTCGGAACTGCGTCGGTCTCTCGGTGGGAAGGTACGACATTCATTTATGTATTCTTCAGATAGTGAAGGGAGACGAAAATTTAATAGTAATGGGTGACTGGAATTCGAGTGTAGGAAAAGGGAGAGAAGGAAACATAGTAGGTGAATATGGATTGGGGCTAAGAAATGAAAGAGGAAGCCGCCTAGTAGAATTTTGTACAGAGCACAACTTAGTCATAGGTAACACTTGGTTTAAGAATCATGAAAGAAGGTTGTATACGTGGAAGAACCCTGGAGATACTAAAAGGTATCAGATAGATTATATAATGGTAAGACAGAGATTTAGGAACCAGGTTTTAAGTTGTAAGACATTTCCAGGGGCAGATGTGGACTCTGACCACAATCTATTGGTTATGACCTGTAGATTAAAACTGAAGAAACTGCAAAAATGTGGGAAATTAAGGAGATGGGACCTGGATAAACTGAAAGAACCAGAGGTTGTACAGAGTTTCAGGGAGAGCATAAGGGAACAATTGACAGGAATAGGGGAAAGAAATACAGTAGAAGAAGAATGGGTAGCTCTGAGGGATGAAGTAGTGAAGGCAGCAGAGGATAAAGTAGGTAAAAAGACGAGGGCTGCTAGAAATCCTTGGGTAACAGAAGAAATATTGAATTTAATTGATGAAAGGAGAAAATATAAAAATGCAGTAAATGAAGCAGGCAAAAAGGAATACAAACGTCTCAAAAATGAGATCGAGAGGAAGTGCAAAATTGCTAAACAGGGATGGCTAGAGGATAAATGTAAGGATATAGAGGCTTATCTCACTAGGGGTAAGATAGATACTGCCTACAGGAAAATTAAAGAGACCTTTGGAGAGAAGAGAACCACGTGTATGAATATCAAGAGCTCAGATGGCAACCCAGTTCTAAGCAAAGAAGGGAAGGCAGAAAGGTGGAAGGAGTATATAGAAGGTTTATTCAAGGGTGATGTACTTGAGGACAATATTATGGAAATGGAAGAGGATGTAGATGAAGACGAAATGGGTGATACGATATTGCGTGAAGAGTTTGACAGATCACTGAAAGACCTGAGTCGGAACAAGGCCCCCGGAGTAGACAACATTCCATTAGAACTACTGACGGCCTTGGGAGAGCCAGTCATGACAAAACTCTATCAGCTGGTGAGCAAGATGTATGAGACAGGCGAAATACCCTCAGACTTCAAGAAGAATATAATAATTCCAATCCCAAAGAAAGCAGGTGCTGACAGATGTGAAAATTACCGAACTATCAGTTTAATAAGTCACAGCTGCAAAATACTAACGCGAATTCTTTACAGACGAATGGAAAAACTGGTAGATGCGGACCTCGGGGAGGATCAGTTTGGATTCCGTCGAAATGTTGGAACACGTGAGGCAATACTGACCTTACGACTTATCTTAGAAGAAAGATTAAGAAAAGGCAAACCTACGTTTCTAGCATTTGTAGACTTAGAGAAAGCTTTTGACAATGTTGACTGGAATACTCTTTTTCAAATTCTAAAGGTGGCAGGGGTAAAATACAGGGAGCGAAAGGCTATTTACAATTTGTACAGAAACCAGATGGCTGTCATAAGAGTCGAGGGGCATGAAAGGGAAGCAGTGGTTGGGAAAGGAGTGAGACAGGGTTGTAGCCTCTCCCCGATGTTATTCAATCTGTATATTGAGCAAGCAGTAAAGGAAACAAAAGAAAAATTTGGAGTAGGTATTAAAATTCATGGAGACGAAGTTAAAACTTTGAGGTTCGCCGATGACATTGTAATTCTGTCAGAGACGGCAAAGGACTTGGAAGAGCAGTTGAACGGAATGGACAGTGTCTTGAAAGGAGGATATAAGATGAACATCAACAAAAGCAAAACGAGGATAATGGAATGTAGTCCAATTAAATCGGGTGATGCTGAGGGAATTAGATTAGGAAATGAGACACTTAAAGTAGTAAAGGAGTTTTGCTATTTAGGAAGTAAAATAACTGATGATGGTCGAAGTAGAGAGGATATAAAATGTAGACTGGCAATGGCAAGGAAAGCGTTTCTGAAGAAGAGAAATTTGTTAACATCGAATATAGATTTAAGTGTCAGGAAGTCATTTCTGAAAATATTTGTTTGGAGTGTAGCCATGTATGGAAGTGAAACATGGACGATAACTAGTTTGGACAAGAAGAGAATAGAAGCTTTCGAAATGTGGTGCTACAGAAGAATACTGAAGATAAGGTGCATAGATCACGTAACTAATGAGGAGGTATTGAATAGGATTGGGGAGAAGAGAAGTTTGTGGCACAACTTGACTAGAAGAAGGGATCGGTTGGTATGACATGTTTTGAGGCATCAAGGGATCACAAATTTAGCATTGGAGGGCAGTGTGGAGGGTAAAAATCGTAGAGGGAGACCGAGAAATGAGTACACTAAGCAGATTCAGAAGGATGTAGGTTGCAGTAGGTACTGGGAGATGAAGAAGCTTGCAGAGGATAGAGTAGCATGGAGAGCTGCATCAAACCAGTCTCAGGACTGAAGACCACAACAACAACAACAGATTCTTGTGTTAGTCTGTGGCATTCCATTTGCTCACTCGTTACTTGTATTACTTTGGTTAATTTAATGTGACGATTTATTCGGAGCTATGTGACATAATAGTAGATTTGCTTATTATGTCAGGGTTTTCATTGAAGGTGTTGGATTTTCCTGACACCTTACATGGTGAATGATATTAGTTGTTGCATACAGTGAATGCGAATATCTCAAACCCTACCTTAACACCACAGGCACCTTAAATGTATTCCCAGTTGCGAATATGGATAACCACCAGTTATCTAACCAAATGACGTAAATGAAAATTTGTCCCGGACTGGAATTCGGACCCGGATTTCCCGCTTATCACTTATAATTAAGATATCCGAACACGACTCCCGGCCAGACCCAAACTTCCATATATCGTTAGCCGTGTGTCCCCAAACCGCACTCGTATGTTCATTATCAACAGGGATTAAACTTTCAAACCGCTGTAGAAATAACACCACTGGTCAGAATGACGTCAAATTGCAACTGAACACTATCGGAGAAGGGGGCAAACGTGGCAGAAGAAAAATAAATAGTTGAAAATGTAGCAATAGATGGCGCTGCAAGCGTCTTAATTTAACAGTGCTCGACCACAAATGACAAATTAATGATACAACAATGCCTAAGTTGTACTGTACTACTCAGTGTGCATAAGTGTAGAGGTGTGATACTGTTAGTTACGTAAACCTACCCATCACGACAAGGTCTTATCGCATCGGATGGGAAATATCGGTTTTTAATTGTCCTGAGGCCAAAACCCGCCTAAAAAGCATCAATAGCATCGGTTTTTAATTGTCCTGAGGCCAGAAACCGCATAAAAGCATCAATAAAAATGAAATCGGATTATTAATTTCCGTGTGACTGGCGCAAAACATGTTCAATATGCTGTCCATCGTTTTCTGCAACAGGTTGAAATCGAGAAACAGCATGTTCCACAACTGATCGAAGTGTTTTCGGAGTCATGTTCAGAAAGTGTTGCGCAATGCGTGCCTTCAATGCAGATTAGTTTGCAATCGGAACACTGAACACAACATGTATCAGATAGCCCCACAATCAGAAGTCACACGGATTGAGATCAGGTGATCGGCACGGCCAGGCTGTAGGGAAATGGCTGCTGATAGTTCTAGCTCTTCCGAAATGGCGCTTCAGCAGCAGCTTAATTGGAGATGCGCCATCTTGCATAAAAATGATCCCATTCACACGTCGACGCTGTTGGAGAGCTGGAATGACGTGGCTGCCAAAAGAGACTCGTAACGCTTACCAATGGTGAGTTACCAAGCTTTGCACTCACATTTAAATGTATGACAATATATGACCGAGTCAGCCTACAGGAATTGTGAAACGAACATTATCGTCCAGGACCGCGTGCCACAAAGGGCGCAGATTCACCACGAGATGAGCAAACTCACAGCCGACTATTGTCTATTGAGGACTAAGCGCTGCAGTGTGCGAGTGAGTCCGCAGCTCGTGGTCGTGCGGTAGCGTTCTCGCTTCCCGCACCCGGGTTCCCGGGTTTGATTCCCGGCGGGGTCAGGGATTTTCTCTGCCTCGTGATGACTGTGTGTTGTGTGATGTCCTTAGGTTAGTTACGTTTAACTAGTTCTGAGTTCTAGGGGACTGATGACCATAGATGTTAAGCCCCATAGTGCTCAGAGCCATTTGAACCAATTGTGCGAGTGAGACAGACAGGAACCTACGTCATAGGGAAACCCAGTAGAAGCTGTTTGTAGGTAAGGAGACGTAGCAGTATTAAATAGGGTGGACCTAAGATCGGCCATAAAGGGAAACATTTATGGAAACTATTTAATTCTGTAGTACTTCAGGAAATAAAGCCACAGTAATTTTGATCTACCATTCTTCATACATTTTTATGGTAATCGCAATAAAACATGATTATTGTTCATATCTATAATACATGGTGTTTATAAATGAATATCGGGGTTTTAACGCTTTATAAAATTTATTATATTAAACTTACAGTTATAAATGATATGTTTTGACATGTTTTGAAAGATCAACTCAAACAGTTTTACCAGGAACCTTATGAATATTCAATGTGAGCACCATTTGTCACACGGCAAACATCATGTCTATGACCGAGTTATTCCCAAACGTTGATAAGTGCGTCTTCAGTGATTGTAGCAACAGCTGCTCCATTCCGGTTCCTTAATTCAGGGAGATCTGCTGGTAGTAGAGGCACGTATACACGATCCTTGATGAAGCCCCGAAGGAAAAAATCGCATGGCGTTAGGTCGGGCGAACGTGGAGGCCATGCAAAGCAAGCCCTGTCATTGAGCCCCTTGCGGCCTATCCAGCGCCGGGGTGCAGTGAAGTTCAAGACTTGATGTGTGCCGTGTGACAAATGGTGCTTAAATCGAATATTTATAAGGTTCGTGGTAAAACTGTTGGAGTTGCTCTTTAATTTGAAGTATCATTTATAACTGTATATTTAATGTGGTAAATACCATAAAGCGTTAAAACTCCGATATTCATTTATAAACACCCTGCAGTTTAGGATTTACTGTTAAAGTGAAATTAACACGTTTTGTAACAAAGACCTGAATGCTAGAATCTGAACGCTTTGGTCGATCTTAACGATCGACTTTCCATATAGAAGCGCATCATTAAAATGACAAATGTTGTAAATATCAACTCTGTAACTTTATTTGTCTAAAAGATGTAGTAAATTTAAGTTATCAGTATTTTCAATTAAGCATCAGATCATCATTTCCTTTACACAAAACATATTGAACGATGACACCTTATTGACTCATTAGGCAATAGAATATTTGTTGTTACGTTTACAGCATAATACTTACTTTTGTTCTTTGTTCATTTATCAGAAAGCACATTGCTTCAAGGCTACTGATCGTGACATTCAAAGTTAAGAAGGAAATTGTATTGGTTTTATCTAAAAGAATTTAACGTTTATTATGTTGTTGTTGTTGTGGTCTTCAGTCATGAGACTGGTTTTGATGCAGCTCTCCATGCTACTCTAGCCTGTGCAAGCTTCTTCATCTCCCAGTACTTACTGGAACCTACATCCTTCTGAACCTGCTTACTGTATTCATCTCTTGGTCTCCCTCTACGATTTTTCCCCTCCACGCTGCCCTCCAATGGTAAATTTGTGATCCCTTGATGCATCAGAACATGTCCTACTAACCGGTCCCTTCTTCTTGTCAAGTTGTGCCACAATCTCCTCTTCTCCCCAATTCTATTCAATGGTTCAAATGGCTCTGAGCACTATGCGACTCAACTTCTGAGGTCGTCAGTCGCCTAGAACTTAGAATTAAACCTAATTAACCTAAGGACATCACACACATCCAATCCCGAGGCAGGATTCAAACCTGCGACCGGAGCGGTCGCTCGGTTCTAGACTGTAGCGCCTAGAACCGCACGACCACTCTGGCCGGCTTTCTATTCAATACCTCCTCATTAGTTACGTGATGTACCCATCTAATCTTCAGCATTCTTCTGTAGCACCACATTTCGAAAGCTTCTGTTCTCTTCTTGTCCATGTTTCACTTCAATACATGGCTACACTCCATACAAATATTTTCAGGAACGGCTTCCTGATACTTAAATCAGTACTCAATGTTAACAATTTTCTCTTTTTCAGAAACTCTTTCCTTGCCATTGCCAGTCTATATTTTATATCCTCTCTACTTCGACCATCATCAGTTAGTTTGCTCCACAAATAGCAAAACTCCTTTGCTACTTTAAGTGTCTCATTTCCTAATCTAATTCCCTTAGCATCACCCGACTTAATTCGACTACTTTCCATTATCCTTGTTTTGCCTTTGTTGACGTTCATTTTATATTCTCCTTTCAAGACACTGTCCAATCCGTTCAACTGCTCTTCCAAGTCCGTTGCTGTCTCTGACAGAATTACAGTGTCATCGACGAACCTCAAAGATTTTATTTAATCGATATTATTGTTGCTTTACTTCGAACGTGAAAGTAGTCAAGCTTTGGTTATTTAAATGTGTTAAAATGTAAAATAATGTAGAATAACCTGTAGTCAATGAAATGGACGGCTTGAGTTGAAGGAATTCCCCTCATCAGTTGTGCGAGGATATTTGGTGCTCGGGAAACGCGGCCGGCGACGGACAGTGCTGGTGCAGGCGCGAAGGCGGGCAGTTCGGCTGGAGACACCAAAGCGGTACAGTCTGGATGCAGACGCGAAAGCGGACGGTCGGTTTTTAGGCAGCTTGGAAGTGAAACGACTTAGAAAAAATTTTGCGTTGTGTGGTATCGCGAGACTTAGTCTCTGAGCGATGAGCAGCCACGCGCCTCGTGTAAACTCTTAACTTTTCACGTAGATGTATTTCGCAATGATATTGTGAATGATCGAACTGTGTCAAATGGATATGCGCTCGAGTGCAACAGTATATCAAAATACGACCACTTTCGCTATTAGTTTGCATTCTGAATATACATTATTCTAACCAAAACGCACCTGAGTGGCCTACATCATTTAAGGGTCCCAGGAAATCAATGTCCACTTCCACGCGAGAAAGAAATTCTAAAGCAAAGGTCTCTCTTGCTGGCAGGTCAACAGGAAGCAGTTCGTGCACATGAATAATTTTGAATGGATAGCAAAGAAGGATGTTTCGTAGGATTTTACGCACCGTGCTCGCAGGTATGTCTAATATCGGGCCATTCTCTGTGCACTACACGTTTGCACACCACCACTCGTCTCCTGCTGCATTGCTGTGGCCAGTGCTTCCACTGACGTCGAATCAGTTCATTTTCTTCATCCACCAGGTTGCACCCCAAAAGAACCTGTCTTTTCGAATTTCCGAATCATTTTCTCCAGACCCACGGCAGTCACCGGAGCAACGCCTTTTTTCAAACACTTCAGTTTTCGGAACTTCTACAGAGCGACTTGTGCACTTTATCTTTCTAGTAATACAGCTTTATAAGCAAAGCGCGATCGTGCATTGAGGCAGTCATAGCGAACGTGAAAGGAAGAAAAGCCGTGTATCCGGTGTGTTTGTACCAAGTGCATTAGGTCGTGGGCATGACAGGTGTTTTCATCTACGTATTCTGGCACTTACAGGGCTACCTATTGATCAATTTTCACTACATTTTCATTCATCTGCCATACGTTTTTCTTCTTCTCCAATAATATTCCGTTGCAATTTGGCGTCATTACGACAAGTGAAGTTATTTGCACAGCGTTTTGAAAGTTTAACTTTACTTATAATCATCCCGTTTATTACCGTATAGTTGAGATATTTTTAACTGAAAGTCGCTTGCCCGATTGAGGCGGATATATACGACATTGTATTGCCTGTGTTATTCAGAAGTACTAAATTTCTTTCATCGTCATTCCATTATACAGCTGATGGTTGTCCATATTTGCAACTGCATTTCATGTATTTCACAACGGCCGTAGTCGCCGCAGTGAAGAATACCATGTGAAGTTCCTTCGGACATGCACACATATCCCAAGAAACTTCGCATCATACGTTTGAACAACACACACTACAATATTGTACCATGGGCATCGACTGTGTTAAAATACTTTTAAAATATCAGACATTGTTTCACGTGTTCCCCTAATTCTTTTTAACACTGTATATATCACTGTTGCGGAGTTGGGTACCTGTTGGGAGTGAGATACTGCACAACGTTTGTGCTTCCGTCGCTGTTTAAATCAAACGGTTGTTCTAGAATGCTATTGCGGATGTGTATAAAAGTAGTGCTACTGTAGAGTGGTCGTCCATGACAGTACTCAGACTAGCGATCCTCGGATAACGTCGGTTCAGGAACAGCTGATTGCGAGCCGGCACTTCCATACCACCATCTAACACATACAGACACAACATTCATGCTCAAATTTGTTATACGCTGCAACAGTAGCGTCCCAAGCAGACAGAAAGCTACACTTCTGAATATGTCGGATCAGTACAAATAAAACCATATTATATTAATTTGTAACATTGTTTTACAGCAGGGAGCACATGTAATGCCATGCAAATCGGCAATAACTAAAAAAAAAGTACACCACGCTGGGAGACATAAAACGGTACATTACAAGGCATCTTATTTACGATTCTCTGTAAGCTACAGGCGCTTAATGAAGAATGTCGTTAATAGACTGTGACCATATATTTCCAAATAACGAGACGTGTTGTATATGGCGGAAAACAATTCGAAAGCACAATTATACGGTCTAAAAAGGAAACGCGCGAGAGAAAGGCTAAATATTATGCGCTTCGTCGCGGAAGTTGAAAGGTTGCCAGACCCTGCGGAACTCGCGGATTATAAATGCTATAAAAAGAGACTACAAGACGTTTTGGACCGGTCACCAAACTATGTGAGGGGGTTTATGATCTGTTATATGATGATGAATACGAGGCAGACGTTAGAAACCAGCGAACAGTATACAGACGTCGCGAAACGCCCTGTTTCTCGAATGTTACACGAAATAGGGAAACTGATTGAAAAATGTACAGCAAACTTAAACATTTCTGATACTTCTTCGGTGCACTTTGTAGCAATGAATGTTTCTTCAAATTCCACCAATCAAGCTTGACCCCTATTCAGTATTCTGGACATCATAATGGAAACAGTTTGGTAAATCGGTCGTTAAAGACCCGTCGCTAAAACTATTGTCAATAAATACATACTTCTTGGCGGTTATATGTCAGGAGGGCCGAAGTACAGCATTTAATAGGAGGTATTACGGTGGTAGCTGAGACGCTAACAGAAACCAAGAGAATCCTCCAATCTCTTTATAGCAACAAGGTTCGTATAGTTCAGGCCGACCTAGATTACACAGAAGCCATAAATCCCATTCGGCTGGCCACCTCGGAGGAAGTCAATTATTCATTCATTGATTTTCAGCGGCGTATTCAGGCTCCCCGTCTCTTGGGGAAGAAGTAAATGAATACGGCCGAGTCTTGGCGCATAAAATTTCACGCTTTTCCGTATTACGTGTGTCGCAGCTGGATAATTCGCTCCAAGCATACGAGACTATTCAAAAGCCATATTTTGCAGCCTAAGTAGTTCTGAACGAGGAAGTGGACGGAGCGCTTGCTACGTAGAAGATACGCGCTGATCTATCCACCACTAGCGGCACTCCGATGGCAGTTGCACTCTACTCGCACGCGAAACATAAACGACCAACCCTGGAAGCTATGAGAGTAATAGAATAAGCCTGGGTCTTTTGTGAAACTCGCGGTCATTGGGAGCAGAACTGTGAGAAGATAGAATGTATCAGTAATCGAATAGATAAAATGAAACTAGCAAGCAGATGTTTTCTTTGTCCCCAATTTTGCCGTAGAGTATCAGATTGCAGGAATAAGGAAAAGGCTCGTTGTCCTAAGTGTAGACAGCTGCAACATGAGTCGCTTTGCTGTCAGGGAAGGGGTACTAAGGCTCCTGCAGCTCGGAAAAGCATTAATTCCGTGGTAAAAATAGCTGTCGCTCCCCACGGTTTCACGTACATTCATATGAATTAACCGTTTATTCATTTGAATTAAAGAGTGAACTCTCACGCCACCGTAGGCTTATTCGGTTTAATAATGAAGATCCTTGGAAGATGCTTCCGTGTCGCCCACTTTGAAAATCGTCATGTGATTTCACACGAACCACCTATTCCATAAAATGTAAACAGCTTATCGCAGGTTCGTAATATTACATTATCAGATCCAAAAACAGACTAAACGGAAGATATTTCCTTGGAGATTGTCATAAGAGGGGATTTTAATCGGAAAATAGTGAAGGACAATTCGCCAATACGCATCTTTGGGTCTTTAGAGCTAGTTTCTTCCATGTTTGGCTAGGTAGGGATTACTGCTATTAAAGATCGATCCGTGAGCAAGAAAGTCGTGAGTCTTCTTGAGGAGTTCAGAGCATCTTCCTGTGGCTTCACCTCCTAAAAGACGGGATAAAACCCTTCCAAGCAACCGAATGACTGCAGAAAAACGATTCAGACACAAAGGGACAAGATTTCAATAGCCAAGAAGCCTTTAAGCAAATGTACCACTTCATGATGTCAGACTGTGTAACGAAGGGGGAAGCAGAGATCGCATCCACTCAACTTTCAGGGAAGACAATGTTTCATCTCCCCCATCATGAAGTGAGGTAAAAGAAACATGGATAGCAATGCATCTTTTTTGAATGAGGTACTAGAGACAGGTCAGAATTTGCTATCCGAGATATAAAGATTTTTCTGTGTTGCAAACTACATTCTACTGCTATTGTCAAGGGCATCATGCAGGCTTTTCTTCAACAGGTATTGACTGAAAAAGACAAAGACTTGACTTCTGGTTTGGTGCTAACCGGAACAAAACGGGAGATCTTCAAATGACAAAAATGAGATAATGCATTACCGCTTTATCAGGCTCTTATTCCCTCTGACCTGCAGCCCATTTTTACTCTCTACACTTACAAGAGAACACACAGAAAAGTGTATGACATCATTTCCCACCATAGCGCTTCATAAGCAGGGACCGAGCGAGGTGGCGCAGTGTTTAGCACACTGGACTCGCGTTCGGGAGGACAACGGTTCAATCCCGTCTCCAGCCATCCTGATTTAGGTTTTCCGTGATTTCCCTAATTCGTTTCAGGCAAATGCCGGGATGGTTCCTTTGAAAGGGCACGGCCGAGTTCCTTCCCAATCCTTCCCTAATCCGAGCTTGAGCTCCGTCTCTACTGACCTCGTTGTCGGCGGGACGTTAAACACTAACCACTTCCACCACCACCACCACCACCACTATAAGCAGGAGTATATGGACGACTTGGCACTCTCTACACCTACAAGAGAACACACCGAAAAGTGTATGACATCATTTCCCACCGTATTGCCTCATAAGCAGGACTGCATACATGGACGACTTGGCGATCGCAGTAGAAAGTGATCATTTGGTGATCACCATATACTATGCATCTGTAGCTCTAATGAAACCGATTAGCGTCTCCTTGTCTTAGAGCGAGAACCCCACGCGCTGACTCAGTTTTTAGGTGTAGACTGGAATCCAATGGTGACCATTTCAGGGAAATCAACAGAAAGTCATCAGAAGGGCCAGTTACGAAACAACAACTCCTCAAACGTAAGCTCTACGGTCCACTTGGACTGTTCTCCCCTGTCTCTCTTGTTGGGAAATTGCCATTCCAGGAGAGACTGTACAGGGAAACAGGCTGGAATGTACTCATGGCCTGAGCCTAGTAACACGATAGCGCACTTGGATACCTTCCATACTGTAATTGCCACAGCTACTTGTTCCAATATGGCTAGCCACAGCTCATAGAAGAAACACACAGGTTCACGTATTATGCTACTTATCTGAAAAAGTATATGGAGCTCTGCTGTACGTTCACACAGCCCTAGAGAGTAACGTCCTTAAGTCATATAGTATGTAGCAAGAACAGACTTGCTCCTATTGTAAAGTTGACCTTGCCTCAACTGGAAAGTTTAGCAGCAGCAGCAGCAGCAGAAGTTCGATTACTATATCATTTCTGATACACAACAGAATTTAAAATCGCTCATGCGAAGTTGTGTTCGAACGCTACAGTCAAACTAATCTGGATTTGCAGCAATCCAAACAGATAACTGAGTTACAAACACCAATGATTCCCACGCATTGGAAGCACTGCTCAGGACAAAACAATCCAGCTAACCATCTTTCACGACGACTACTCGGAAATCAAATACATCCCTAGAAATTTGGTGCCATAGACCACCTTCGCTTACACGCCGTCCTCAGTGTAGGCCATCTCATATTCTGATAGAGGGACGACTACATCCTGAGGTGAAGACGAAGAAACACCGTAGCCAAGTTCTACTAGTACCTATACCGTCTAGCCTCATGAATCTACATAAATGCAACTCATAGTGGAAACTGATTCGTACTACAGCACTGTCTCGCTGTTTTCTACAAAACATTTGTCTGAAGGAGAAATCTTCTGGAGAGCTTACAGCCATTGAACTTTCAGCAGCACGAATATATTGGATATGATTAGACCAAAGATGTTACATGACAATTAGTCTGGCTTTAGATAAGGTAAAGGCCCCAGAGGGGCAGTTCGGGCGTTGCAGTTGACAGTCGAAGCAGGACTGAAGAAAAATTTGTCGACCTCGAAATAGCTTTCGAGAATGATGTTAAGTTTCCCGCTGTTCTCAGTTCTGCTACTCCTCATTTCTTTCGTCTTTCTTAGATTTACTCTCATTCGGTATTTGGAGAAAAATAGGGGTAGTCTGTAGGGAAAGGCAGATAGTATACAATATGTACAACAGAGAATAATAAGAACAGAGGCAAAGAAAAGCGCAAAGATAAAAACGGGTATAAAACAGAAATTTTCTCTTCCGCCGACGAAGAAGGAATGACGGAAATAAAAGAAAGGTTCAAGAGTGGGATTAAAATTCAAGGAGAAAGGATATCAGTGTTAAGATTCGCTGATGACGTTGCTTTCCTCAGTGAAAGTGAAGAACTACAGGACCTATTGAATTGAATCAATTGCCTAAGGAGTACAGAATACCGAATGAGAGTAAATCTAAGAAAGACGAAAGAAATGAGGAGTAGCAGAACTGAGAACAGCGGGAAACTTAACATCATTATTGGTAGTCACGAATCAAATGAAGTTAAAGAATTCTGCTTCCCAGGTAGCAGAAAACCATGATGGACGCAGCAAGCAGGGTATAAAAAGAATACTATCGCTGAAAGAGAAGTCTTCTAGTACAATACACTGACCTTAATTCCAGGAACAAATGTCTGAGAATGTAAGTTCGGATTTAAAAAAATGGCTCTGAGCACTATGGGACTCAACTGCTGTGGTCATAAGTCCCCTAGAACTTAGAACTACTTAAACCTAACTAACCTAAGGACATCACACACATCCATGCCCGAGGCAGGATTCGAACCTGCGACCGTAGCAGCCTCGCGGTTCCGGACGAGCGCCTAGAAGCGCTTACCACCGCGGCCGGCTGTAAGTTCGTAACACAGCATTGTGTGGCAGTGAAACATGGATTATGAGACAAACACAGCAGACGACAACTGCAGCTGTTGAGATGTAGTGCAACAAACGAATGTTGAAAATTATGTGGAGTGAGAAGGTGGAAAGGTTCTCCGCAGAATAGCAGATGGAAGGAATATGTGGAGCACGCTGACAAGAAAAAGGTACAGGATGATTGGACACCTGTTAATGTTAAGACATCAGGGAATAACTTTCATGGTATTAGAGGACGTTGTAGACGGTGAAAGCTGCAGAGAAAGACAGAGACTGGAATACATCCAGCAGAAAAAAATTGAGTTTTACCAGTAAAATGAATTACACATGACTGCCACTAAAGGAACCAACAATTTCCAAGTATGGATAACTTCTTAAACAAAAAGATAATGCCCACCCAAAGTACAGAATGGACAGCAGATCATTCTATTGATTGTCTGATGAAAATCCGTTAACAGTCTGTAAACTTTATTAAAATCCCTTAAGCAATAAAATACACAATCCCCCAAATTCAAGAAAAGCTGGGAAGGCATACATTTTAAATGTGAGGCCCAACTGGTACGCACCAGCACAAACATTGACAACGACCCTTAAATGAATTTGCAGTCCCCCTAAATACACGTACCTTTAGCTAACTGTCAACACCAAGGCCAGTCAACACCAAAAAGACAAGCCTCGAGCAAAGACCCTAGCTCCCAAAATATGATCAGGATGGATGTCGGCAGCCCAAATAGTGACTCCAGCAAAATGCCATGTCCACCAAATTGAAGCCCACCCTTATACCAATTTATTCCCTCCCTCTATCCCCCCCCCTCTGAGAAAAGTGGGATAGAGGTCAACTAACCGGCTTAACTTGACCAAGGTGGGCTCGGATGGTCTTGTCCATAGCTAACTGCATGACCAGTAATTTAACCAACCCAGAACATGAACAATGGAACATGCACTGATAAAGCAGGGGGTGATCTTACCAAGTCTAACGTCGCCCTGGGGTCGCTTGGCGTAGTTTCTAACATAGATCCTCCAACTTGACCTGTAAAGGTCGTCTACCCCAGCTATAGCACTTTGCCTGTCGACGGTGCGCCGATTCGACATTGTTCCTAGCCTGTACGCAATTTTCCTTAACGGTACGAGGAGTAGTAAATGCGGGCAGAAGATCATTAACATTCCACAAGTTAGACAGTGAAGAATTGACGGGGTACTACAACATAAGGCAATAGGAGAAGCTTTCGATGTTTCGTGTTAAACCCGAAGTTGATACAAGGGAGGGTAGTAACCCATTTACTCGGGAATTCTGTGTGGTATGTAATCAAGACAGACTTAAGATTACGGTTGTCTTCAGCAAAGGCAGCATGGTGATAATATGACGTGGTATTGATGTGCTTAATGGCTTGCAAAAACAGAACTGTTTAAACTGTGTAGAAACAATGGCTGGAGCAGTATCGATTACCAGAGCCTTATGAGGGCAAAACTAGGAGACGATGTTGGCCAGATGTCCCATCAGTAATAGTGACAGTAACTTCTCGATAAGGAATGAGCAAAACAATTCGAGAAAACGCGACAATGACCACAGGGATATAACGGTTTCCACAGTTAATACCGGGAAGGAGTCCCACAAATCAATACAGATTTTGTCCATAGGGTACTGTTCGCGCTCGGATTGTAATAACCCCCTCAGTGGATTGTTATTGGGTTTCTCTCTTCTATAACAGTCGCACTCACCAACCAAATGCCGAATATTCCAGTACAATGACGACCAGGTGAGGTGAGCTCGTATCTTCACCTGGGTCTTGTACAGGCCTAAATGATCATCCACCAACGAACTGTTGAGGTAATAAAAGATGCAGGGGACTAACTCAAGAGGCAAGGAAATCCTGAATTCCCTGGGTTCGCCCACTCGTTTACACAATATACTGTTCTTCAGTGGGCACCTCGGCACCTCCTTTCCAGACAACAAATGCCTCTTAATCGGCCCCCATATGGGGACCTGGTCTTGCTTAATTTTAAGATCAGCAAATAATTGGGACACTTTGATCAGAACAGTACAGGCAAGATCATTGCATCCAGTGGTATCTTTCTGCTCAAACATGCGGCTGAGCGCATCAGCTACCTGATTGTCGGAACCTTTAAGGTGGCGCGCCTTAAAATAAAAGTTCGAAATCTGGACTGCCCAACTCGCGATTTCACCGTTTTTCCTGAGTCTGGCCAGGATCCAATTTAGTGCCTGACTGTCGGTCTCCATATCGAACTCATTATCTTACAGACAGAACTGGGATTTTTCTAGGGTGAACAGAACGGCCAGTGCCTTACATTCATACACAGAATAATTGAACTCGGGGCCGGACAGCCTCCTTGACACAAAAGCTAAAGGGCGTCTTTCACCATGACCCTGCTGGAGGAGAATCCCAGCAATCCCTGCGTTGGATGCAGTGGTCTGTACAATAAATCTCTTGCAAAAGTTGAGCGAGGCCAACACTGGAGGGTTCGTGTTGGCGGTGTTAATAGCTTCACAGGCACAATGTTGGCTTTCGCAACCATAAAAAATTTTCTTCCATCCTGCACAGATTATTAAGAGGGGCAGCAAGCTGAGCAAAATTGGAAACGACCCTGTGAAAACACTTGGGCATTCCAGTAAACCTAGCTACCTCCGTCCTAGTTCTCGGTTTGGGGGAATCTCTTCAAGTACTTTGTTTGTTCTTGGACAACAATAATGCCATCCCCAGAAACCAGATAACTGAAAAACGAAACCAGACTCTTGGCGAGAGTAATCTTAGACTGCTTGACGGTTAACCCAGCACCGGGAAGCTTCGACAACACTTGTCTAAGATGGAGAAGGTGTTCCTCAAACAAACCACTATAAATAACCGCGTCATACACGTGGTTCAATAGACAAATCAATTTCAAATTCTCCAAGATATGATCCAGCAAATGAAAGAGAACAGCGGCTCCGGTAGCCAACCCAAACGGCACGCTACTAAATCTGTGGAGATTCCAGTCAGTACAAAAGACTGTAACGTGTCTAGATTCTTTGGTGAGAGGTATTTGATAATAAGCTCGATTCAAGTCAAGCACGATGAACCACTTAGCTCCAGAGAACCACGTGAAGCAATTGTGATGATTCAGTAAGGGAATTGACTCCAAAACAACCTTTTTATTCAGCAGCTTGTAATCCATGACTGGTGTCTAGTTCTGGCCCTAAGCCTTAGGGACAAGAAAAATCGGCGATGCATAAGTAGAAGTAGAAGGCATAATCACCCCATACTTAAACATATTAGTCAGCTTATGCCTCAAGATTTTCATTTTAGGGGGTTAAAGTCGAGCAGGAGACTGCCACACAGGAATATCGTCAATGAGACGTATGTCATATTGGATCACACCGGTCACTCCTAGCTTATTAGACAAAACATGAGGAAACTCGCCCAACAGACTCAAAAATGCATGGCCTGCTCCGATTGAAGATGAACCACGTCAAATTCCCCAGCCTCGCAACTTACAGAATTAATCACTCTTGGATGGCAACAAGAACAGGGGGCTATATTCTCAACTGCAGAGAATTTAATTAATGCATGACTAGAAAAATTAAGGACTAACCCGACTCTTTGAATAAAATCGCAGACGAGCAACAAACTAATTGCTAGGTCCTTCACAATCGGGAGAGTAACGGACAGGAAAAACTGCTAATGGGCAAGCTACCACGCATCTCCGCAACCAGAGACAACTCTTTCCCATTGGCCAAGGGACATCTCTGAGTGCAGGGGCACTTGGGGGGGGGGGGGGGGGGGGTAATTTACACTAATGGTCGAACTCCAACTACCACTTATAGTCAAGTAACGAGACAGAACTACCAGGGACCAATAATGCACAGAGTGGTTCTTGTCCAAGACAGTGAAAAACATAGGGGATGGACGGTCTTACCGCAGCATGATTGTATGCCCACCAAGGGGTTGCCCTTGTCCGACATATACGAACCTTGCCTCTGCCCCCTCCCCATGCCGTCAGCTGTTAGGCCTCAGGGCCCGCACAGCCGGACACTCTCGCACAAGATAGTCGTGCGGGGCACAACGAAAATAGCGCCTATGTGCGAGTGAATGAAATTTGTGAGAAGGTGCGTCACCCCTGGAAACTGAAGACACCGGTGTCGAACCTGCATCTACCTTACGCTGTTTATGGGAAAAAATGAGGGTCTCAATAGAATCTACTAGTTCTTCCAGTTCATTAAAATTGGTAGGTCGGCGAGCAAACACCAAACGTGATCGATCCTCGGGGCGCATTCCCCCCTAATATATTGGAAATGATATCAGATTCTGTAACGGATGTACGAAGGACTTCACGTATTGGCTCAAAGTCTCTGACGATCCTGAACCTGCCAATAATACTGCCGCTCAAACTCATTGTGGCAACCACAAGATTTGTTGCACTTGGTTTAAATTATCAACAGACAATTCTGACATACCGCTCAGGAGGCACATAATAGGATTGGGTAACTTACCAGAGTGATCGGAGGACAAACTGCCTAGACCCAGATGAACCAAGAGGCTACCATCAATGTCTCCTTAACGACAATTCAATGGAAGTTTTTGTATACGGGCTTCCACAGTGGGTGCTGTGTTCGTGAACCCATACTGACTGCCGTTTATCGGCGACAAAGACTTGAATTTGCACGCCAGTGCCGCAGCTGGACGTCCACTGAGTGATGACAGGTGACCGTTTCAGATGAATCACGTTTAATGTCCGCCAGACATGTCGCTGGTGTGTACGACGTGAAGCTTCTGAAAGCAAAAGCTATAGGCCGGAGGAGGAACTTAACTCCCAGGAGAATGTTTTTGTGGCATTGTCTGGGTGATCACATCATTCTGGAAGGTAGAATAGATCAACACAAGTATATATCTATCCACCGTTACATACAGTTTGTTTTTCCTTAGCATGATGGCGTCTACAAGCAGGTCAGTGCAGCTTGCTACACAGCTTGCGGCGTACGTGAGTGGTTCGAAGAGTTTATCGTACTTCCATCGCCATCAGACTACCCTGATTTAAACGCAGTGGCATATTCTCAACCGAGAATCCCTAATGAGATGTCGGGATGGCTCCACATCCCTGTCGGTACATTTTAGAACCTCACTGACTCTTTTCCAGCACGTCTTGCAATGCATGCGCTGCAAAAAATGATTTTCGGGCTTTTGATAGGTGATCACATTAATGTGACTGGACAATGTACAACACTGTTTGTTCGAGTGCTAACTGGAAAGTAATGCCTCAAAATTTTTATTCTGTTCTCAGTATAGCTAGAGGTGGTACGCGTCATGCGTGTCTTCGGTCGACATTCCTGCTTCGCCGGCGTAAGTTGTGAACACCTGCCGATAGAGGACTCCAAATTTTAGCTTGTAACATTGCATTGTGTAGCGTAACTACGTCGGTGAGCGAGAAACAGCGCGCTGTAATCGAGTTTCGAACTCCAGAAAACGTTACTCCAATTGAGATACAGAGAATAATGAAAGCGGCGTACGGTACAGATTGTATCGACATCGATAATGATTAACGTTGGGTTGCTCGTATTCGTAATGAAGGAAGCGGTGGTGCGAAGATCAAGGCCGGAGAGGACTATGGCGTATGGCAACAACGAGACTCCACAGAATCGGGCTGTTGAACTCACCAGAGAAAATCGTCGGATAACACAAACACGGTTCTCAGGTAAGTGTGTCACATTACAAGAGCATGTATAGGCCGCTAGTGCAGAGCAGCGACACAGAAAATCGTTTGCACCGTGGGATCCTCGAATGCTCACTACTGACAAGAAAAAGGGGAGTCTGGGCATCTGTCAAAAATATCTTTTGTGTTTTAAGCATGAAGCTGATGGATTTCTAAACAATATTCTGACATGTAATGATAGCTGGGAGCGTCAATGGAGTTCCGCCATAGAGGATCACCGATGCCAAAAAGTTGAAAGTCATGCAAGGGTCAGACGAAGTCATGCTCACAGCGTTCTGGGATGTTCAATGTGTAGTGCATTTTTAATTCATCTCTAAAAGCACCAACAAAAGCTCTGAAAGGTACAGTGAGACCGCCTGAAAGCTGGAAGCTCGAATTCGAAGAGTTCGTCCACGCATGGAGCACCCTCTCCTTCAACATGACAATGTCAGATCAAACAAGAGGGGTGCGACACGCCTTGTGTTCAATATCGTCGGCCATTCTCCATATTGTCCCGACTTCAGCCCGAATTAGCCTTATACGTTTTTCATCTAACTACAGAACATTTTCGAGCACATCACTTTTGATTTTGATGAAACGGTGGAAGCAAACGTGAGGGTTTTTGCTCCGTCGGCAAGTCAAACATTGTAAAGTGACGGTATAAAAAAAAAACTGGTCTATCGTACAGGGACATATGTTCGTCGCCAGGGTGACTATGTTGAGGAATAAATATGTAAACATGAAGAATAAAGATGTTGAATGTTAATAAAGTTTGTTCTATTTTTAAAGTTTTAAGACTTTTGACATAAAAAAATTCGGAGTCGTTTCTTTTTAGCACAGTGGAGAACTGAAAGTAGTAAAGAATGCTACATTCTGCAGGTAGCTCCTGAACTAGGAGTACCCACACTACTCAATTACTTGGATGTTCCTCAACGCTGATGAAACATTTACTGACATGGAGATTAGGTACGCAATATTAGAACATTGTTATTGACAGTCCCGAGGAAGGTTCTTAGGGGAATTTATTGTAGGGAATGGCACCCATGTGATTGTTGACACAGGAAGGACGGTGGTCTGGAGAGGGTCAAGAGACAAGAGTGCAGGATTTGACAAAGTAATGGACGTGGCAAGGAAGTAAGCTGGCGAGAGATGCGCAGCCATTATGGTAGTTGCCTCTAGGAAATTATGGATATCTAAATGTGGATGGCTGGATGGGATCTGAACCATAGTCCTCCTGAATGTGAGTCAATTCCGCAAAAGTGCACCACTACTCTCGATACCTAGATTCCGAGTTAGATCTCACTCACTATCTAGGTAGTTCACTAGCTTCATTCTGCCATGGCGTGAACAGAGGAGAATGAGAGTATATTGGTGCATACGTACAGGGTTGGGCAGCGGGAACCCTTCACGCCGATGGAACGGCAAGACTCCCACTATTTTATCTGTGCTAGACGATTATGTGAAAAACAAAAAGGCAATCATCTGTAAGTGCAGATATAGATGTAAATAAGAGAATAACAGCCTTCAGTGGAAATGACCTACTGCGTTTATTATAATACACAGGAGAAAGACGCACTATCACATAAATAAGTTTCCAGCTCTCGGTTATAATTCATATGCCTGACGCACATTGAAGAGCTAAAACATTATGACCTCCTGCTTGATAGCTTATTTGTCTATCTTTGGAACGAAATACATCACTGATTCTGCGTCTGAGGGATCCGATAGTTTTTGGTATGTTTGTGGAGGTATTTGGATTTGATATCTTGTAATTTGCAAAAATAACGAGCCGCTGATATGGGTACACGGTGACGGAGCTCGACAGAAACACAGATAGGTTTCGTAGGGTTTACATCAGGAGAATTTGGCCGCCGAGACATCAACATGAGTTCGCTATAATGCTCCTCAAATCACTGTAGCACGAGACAAGGACAGTTATAGTGCTGGAAGATGACATTGCCGTCGGGGAAGATGTCATGTATGAAGGGCAGCAGGTGGTTCGCAGCTGTCAATATTTCTTCAATTGCTACCGCAGGTCCCATGCAAGCGCAGGAGAATGAGGCCAAAAGCACAGTACTACTCCCACCAGCCTCCGTCTGTGGCGCGCTGCACGTTTTGAGCCCCCGATGATGGCTATGACGGCGTTTGCCGAGGAGCCATTCACTCTGGTTGGCCTTTGTTAGCGAGTAATCGACAAAAAAAAATCTGAACTTCTTATGATCGACAAAACCCTTAAAAATCATTGATTTCCAAACGGTACCTTAAACTGGCATAACGCATGTTAAGATTTGTCTAGCAACATAAAGAAACTCAGTCGCTCCACATTATTTGATAAATGTGAAACGAATTATGATATAGAAACAGCTCTGAAAAAAATTAGGTATTGTAAGGTGGTACGAGAAGATCATATTACGACGTAGATACTTAAAATTTGGGGACAGACACTTTGGGAAACATTCCTACTTCTATTAAATAAGTGTTTAAAGGATGGAAAGGTTCCAGAGCCACGGGAGAATGCAGAATTCGTTTTCCTATTCAAACAATGTGATAACATAAACATGGAAAATCAGAGGCATTAGTCTTTTAATATATATAGACTGAAGCAGCAAGTGAAAACTTTTACCAAGGTCCAGATTCGAACCCAGGTCTCTGGCTTACTAGGCAGGTGCGCTAGCTACTTACCGACCTTGACACAGCGGTTTGAACATCTGCCCGGATTACCTTGGCATGCCTCCTTCTCCGACACAAACTGTCACGGCCACCCTACTAGGAATTCCTCCTTTAAATTTACTGTAGACTGAGACGGCAATGATAATCTTAATCGAGGAGAGAGGCGTACCAAGGTAATTCGTGCTGCTGTGCGAAGAGCTGTGCCAAGATGGCTTAGTGGATAGCGCATCTGCCTGGTAATTCTGCATTCTCCCGTGGCTCTGGAACCTTCCTATCCTTTAGACATTTATTTAATAGAAATAGGAATGTTTTTCCAAGTGTCCGTCCCCAAATTTTAAACATCTCCATCGTAATAACATCTTCTCGTGCCCCCTTACAATACCTAATTTTAGCTACGTGGGTCGGAAGACGGTTAACGATTTCGTCGCTCATGCGTCCGTCGTTTTTCCCACAGTTACGGCGTCGGACCACGGGAATGGAATGTGAACCCTCCGGGAACAGTGTTCGACTATATGTACTGTGCAACACCCGTTCCTGCGACAACGTGATCGCAACAGCACGGACTTCGACATTACAAGACGTTGTCATTTGGTTGTGTATTGCTTTTCCACAAATGAATATACCGTTGTGCCGACACGTTTTCTGTTAATTACCGTCACCCTGAGCACAGTGCGTAGTTGCGGTAATAAGATTGGCCTAAAGCACATATAACTTATAAGCGGCTTTCCTGCACGCTCCCGCTTCAACATTTTACACCAAAAAGAAATGCCAGGTCCAAGATAAACAGTTTATACTGAAACCACTGCGCCCACTTCTTTTACTATAGCTGGAGGCTATTTGCTTACCTCTTATCATGTAAAAATAACTAGTTGTCTTTGTCCCGATTGGTTTCTTCTCCGTCAGCTACATACTCTAACGTATGTGCAATAAACAGAGCATAATGGAACGTCAAATGGGAAAGTCTCAGCGTTACTATAATGAGAATTGCGAAATAATAGGATGCCACCTGATTTTCTTCTAATCATAATCAAGAAAACCATGACTAGAGCCAATCTAACATTAGTGTTCACAGCAAAGCTCCCCGATACTAGTCATAAGTTCTCGAGCACCATAAAAGTTATAGAAAATACTTCACACAATCTTAAGATCAACATGAGATCATGTTTTAACAAATTGTTTCCTTTTTACACTAGATCACACTTCACACTGACTCCGGAGTCTAGCTGGAGACATCTTGCGAGCTATCTTAACTAATTGGCCCTTGTGATTAGTTAATTCTGTCCACCAATGATAGCAGCTTTAACCGAAATTCGGAATTACTTTCTGAGTATGAATTAAGAGCTTCCATCGACTAAAGAATCTGCCTATGTTACGCTTGTTCGTCCTCTGCCAGTGTTTTGATGTGCTGTATGGGATCCTTACTAGATAGGATTGATGGAGGACATCGAAAAAATGCAAAGAGGGGCTGGTTGTTGTGTATTATAGCGAAATAGTTGAGAGATTGTCCTGTGCCTTATAAGCTAGTTGGGATGAGAATCATTACAACGAAGGCGTTTCTCGTTCTGACGAGGTCTTTGCACGAAATTTCACCCACCAGGTTTCTCGTCTAAATTTGTAAATATTTAATTGCCGCTAACCTACACAGGGAGGAATCATCGTCATAATAAAACATGAAAAATTAGAGCTCGCACAGAAACATTTAAATTAGAGAGCAAGATTTAAATGTTCATTTTTCTCAAGTGCTGATACAGAGAAATAGTCTGAATGTGGTTCGAAGAACCGTCTGCCAGGCACTTAAGTGTGAATTGCAAAGTAGTCACGAAGCTGTAGATATAGATTCGAATCCTTCTAGACTGTACATTAAAGCATAATAATAAAATGTAGGCAGGGGTCTGGCATAAACGCCACAAACTCCGGCCCTGTCAGAAATGGCAGCAGAGACCAAAGCTTGGAGTGTTTCATGTTGCCCCATATCTTCGCTGGAAATGTTAAACTGTTCCAGCGACGATAAACAGAAAGACGACTTAAAAGGAGAAGTTCGCATCAGCTTGTTGATCACTCAATACGGAGCAAAAGTGCATATTTAGAACACAGGAACACTCATTCAGGACGCTGACGAAGCGGAAGACGTCATTCAGAATCTCCAAAAGCCGAAACTACGACATCCTACAATACCTTCTTGACCTCTGAAGGAGCTGACGATGCAGGAAAACCAGGGTCAGACATGTATGTATGCAGGCTGCAGCAACAATTAAAAATTTGTACCAAGGCCGGAAACTGAACAAAGGTCTTCTGCTCAAAAAATGGTTCAACTGGCTCTGAGCACTATGGGACGTAACATCTGTGGTCATCAGTCCCTTAGAACTTAGAACTACTTAAACCTAACTAAACTAAGGACATCACACACATCCATGCCCGAGGCAGGATTCGAACCTGCGATCGTAGCAGTCACGCGGTTCCGGACTGAGCGCCTAGAACCGCTGGTCCACCACGGTCGGCGGTCTTCTGCTCTCTAGGTAGATGAGCTAACCACTACGCCAACCTTGCACAGTGGATTTGTATAACTCCACAGAGTACCCTAGCATTCCTCCCTCCATTAATCCGAATTCCCATTCACGTCTCAGCCTGTTCGGTATGCCCCGTAAAGAAGTAATTGTCCGTCAGCAGAGACTGCCTGTTTCAGAATACTATTGTTTCTGAGGTGGGAGTGCTGCCACAGGACAAAAACTTGCCAGCTTATAACATATCCATACTCAACACTGTACCTAAGTCTTTATTGTGACGTTTATTTCACACTCTGTTGTTAATGGAAACAAGTCATCGATTCCGAAGATCAATGTTTACTGACAAAATGTAGATACTTATGACTTGAACGCCATGGCACAAGTATTGCTACTGCGTTCAACAACGACTGAAATGTAAAGAACGACAGTAAATTAAAACCTCATTTACTTATCCGTAAGTTAGAATGCCAGGATTTTGTTTAATTGCAGTAAACCGGTCACCAGCTCAAAAAAAAAAAAAAAAAAAAAAAAAAAATAAATAAATAAAAAAAATGAAAAAAGCCAATTTAGTAAATGACGTTGAAATTGAGACATGCTAACTTACATGTAAAACACTCACTCATCAACCATGAACACAAAAGATGTTAATTTGGAATGCAATGATTTGCGTTACCTTAACGTTCATTAAAAATGAGCGATAACTAGAATACTTTATCAAAACTATACTATGTTACGCGACTCACGATGTTGTTATTTGAAGAAATGCTTGAAAGTGACAAAAACTATATATTATTCCTTACTTATTACTTTACAAATGAATGCGTCAGAGATGAATGACATGACAACTTTCATTCACGACAACAACGACACTGACGATCCAAAATATTATGACCACCTGCTTAATAGCTTATTTATCCGTCTTTGCAACTAAATACATCACTGATTCTGTGTATCATGTGTGAACGTGTGGGTGCTATTATGTCATTCTGCGCAACGGATTAGTCTGAGATGTACCCTTTAACCTGTGGCTCCTGCAAGATGTAATTTACACCGCCACACTACCACAGAAGTCAGACAAACGCTCCTAACGTTCTCAAGAGAAATGTCTGAAAAAGTTTCAGAAATAAATATTTTCTGGAGTCGTCCGCTGTCAGGAAATAACACAAAAATTCACATAATTTCTTACGTAACTAGTGGGATACTTGGGTACTGGAGTAGGGGTAGTTAGTGTAAGAAAAACATAAAACTAACGAAAAGTATTATTTATTTTGCAAAAATTCTGAGAAATCACAATAGCACTTTTAGTTATGAACTGAACAAGTTATTTCCGCGTTCTTTTCGGAATGTGAAGTTACCTCTTAAGGACAGGATTCGCTAATGGAATTTCTATACAAAGTTTAAGATTGTTATTGACTTGGCAGAATGGCTGAGAGCCGCGCCTACTCAACTTGAATAATTATCCGTTAGAATGTTGCTAGGTACGGTCGAGGCTGTCGCGTGTGAAAAGCAGTGAAGTTGTGGAGGAAATATGGGGATCGCAAGAGCTGTAGCGCACAATACCGTAAGCTGCGATGACTGCTGCCTGCGCCGCTTGCTGCTGACAAATAAGATAACTCTCGTTCTATCTGGATTGATCTTCGCCAATCAAACTCTCCCTACGCCTTGATGAATTCAAGGACTCCTATTCGCCCATAGACTAACTATTAGCGTGGGACACCGGTCAGATAACCAGTCCACCGCGATGACACTCAAAAATTCGCTCGCAGGCTCTGTCTGCTCACACCGCAGAACAAGTGTAGTGGCCAACACAGTGAACAATGTTTGATCGCAAGGACTCAATACAGAGTCGCACTGTGTTTCGCTCTAAAGTACATGTACGAGCGCACACGCTCTCGTTACGTGTTCTCGCTCCAAGAGCGACAACGGAACGGCCCCTCTCCGTGCCAGACGTGAAGGGGTATATCTTTCGGTCTCTTCCATTACTCCTTCAGCTCAAGGCGTCAGGAATATCGTCTGACAAGCAGCATTGCTCTGCAAAAACTGGAGAATGACGTTTCGTTTAAGCGACCAATCTGGAAATCTGTAGCATGGGCGTTTGGCGTTTGCTGTCTCCCTGTGGAAACCACTGAAACTGTGTGCTATGTTTGTAAGGAATGCATAGGCTGGGCGCTCCCACACAATGTAGCGGAATTTGCTTTTAAGCCGAGCCGAACATGAGGTCGTTCTGCCTTTCATTTGGGCAAACGTTGTCTGCTCTACGGGCAGTCGCTGGCCGACATAGATAGGCTGACTTGTCCTCTGAAGGGGCCGGCCTCCCACCATGCGGTCTGCCTCTCCCGATCTAAAAGCCCCTGTGACCGTCGTGTCTTGAATGTGTGTGTGTACACCAGCCTCGAGTATTTCAATCTCGGTGGTCACTTGCGATTTTCTAGTTATTTGCATATTGTTAAATGAATTCATACAACATTGACTTTATCTTATCGACTTTGGGTTCGAATGAAGCGTCTTGATGTGTGGAATATGATTTTGAGGGTGTAATATGTAAGCAATGAAGGTCAGGAAACCATGACGTCTTACACATGCATCCGACAGTTTGTTGATATGTTTTTGGAGGTATGTGGCATTAGATGTCTATGCAGAGGTCATGTAATTCTTGTGAATAACTCGCCGCTTACTTGCGTGCCTGGTGATGACTCCCGATATTGACCCAGATCAGTTCCACAGGATAAACTAGAGGCATCAACGTGAGTTCACTATAATGCGCCTCAAACCATTGTAGCATGGTTCTGACTCCGAGACAGAGACAATTCCAACGCTGATAGATGACATTACTGTCGGAGGAAACATCACGCATGGAGGGCAGCAGGTGGTTCGCAGCAGTCAGCACATCTTCTGTTATTACCGCAAGTCCCGCGCAAGCACAGGAGAAAGCCTCCCATAGTAAAATACTGCTCCCACTAACCTCCACCCGTGGCGTGCTACACGTTTCGATCGCTCGATGACGGCATTTGTGGAGACGACCAAAAATCTGTGATTCACCCGAAGGAAGATCACGTTTAGATTGGAAATGGGAATGAGGGTTTGGTGTCATAGGCCAGGAGGCCCCTTACGGGGCAGGTCCGGCCACCTTGGTGGAGGTCTTATTACATTAGACACCACACTGGGTGACCTGCGCGCCAGATGGGGATGAAATGAAGATGAAGACCACACATCACTCAGTCCCTGAGCGCAGAAAATCTGCGACCCAGCCGGGAATCGAACCCTGGCAGTCCATCACACTGGCCATTCATCTATCAGGGCGGACACGTTTTCATTTATCGACAGTCGAACCCAGATGGTCCCATGTCCACTGCAATCGTAATTGACGTTGTAGTTGGGTCAACACCTCAACGCATATGGGGTAGTCTGCTGCAAACATCTATGTTCAACAATGTAAGATGAATAGTGGGCTCCGAAGCAATTATGCGTGCAGCAGCATCGTGCTACTTCGGCAGGGATGCCACAGATCACATCTATCCTACTTTACAGAGTAGACAAGCCTCCGAACGCCACGTTATCTGAAGAGTGGTGGACATCCAACCATTAAGTTCCTAGTGGTAGTTTCACTGTCCTGCTAACTCTTTCCGTACATACTGACGACAGTACTCGCGAACAATCACCCAGATTCGCCGTTTTCTTGGCATCTAGCGTCGTGTTTGGACGTGGTCATAGTGTTTTGACTGATCGTTGTATTTTTCGCTACTAATGCTACATTGACGTACTCACATAATATCATTTGCCAAATAAAACTGTAAGGTGTCAGGCAAATCCAACACCTTCCATGAAAACCCTGACTTGATAGCAAATCAGACAGTATGTCATATAGCTCAGAATAAATCCTGACATTAAATTAACCGAAGTAATACGATCAACGAGTGAGTAAATGGAATACCACAGACTAACAAAAGAATGCCTAAATACAAGTCACACCTTCCCGCCGTGAAACAGACGCAGTTCCGAGGGGAGAAACGAGCACAGAAGCCCTACGATAAGGGACGGACACCCACGTTTATACTAAATTTGACTTCTTTTGACTCTTTCTTTCATTTCGGACATTGTTAGAATTTATGGTGAAAGGATAGGAGAGTGCAGATGATTTTTAACCCGTATCAATGAAGTTTACCTCGACAAGTTTGATCATTGACTAAACACACTATAATGTTCCAAAATTGTTCTAAGATTCTGCCATGCCTAATTACACAGCTACAAAAACATAGCTGTATCTGACTTTGCGAAGTAGTGCATATTATTATGTCCATTACTGGCAACAGGCACTTCTCGATTAACGAGCGGCTTGAATAAATTTGGATAACACAGTATTCTGCATTAGTTTCAAAATCATCTTATGATCATATACACATAAAAGCCGAAATATTATGACTACTGCCAAACGCGACGTATCATGCCGCCTGCTGGCGTTGAGGGCATGTGACGCGGTAACAAATTATGTAAGTAGAGCAGATACTGACGGAGGTTCACCCTAGCAAATGGGCTACAGATGGGGAAGCCCATTGAGGTAAGCGACTCAAAAAAGTGTAGGTTATTATTACGCACAGCCTGTGAACGAATATCTCGAAAGCCGCGAAGTTAATTCATAGTTCAAATGGCTCTGAGCAAAATATGGTGTAAATTGCTCTGAGCACTATGGGACTTAACTTCTGAGGTCATCAGTCCCCTAGAACTACTTAAACCTAACTAACCTAAGGACATCACACACATCCATGCCCGAGGCGGGATTCGAACCTGCGACCGTAACAGTCGCGCGGTTCCAGACTGAAGCGCCTAGAACCGCTCGGTCACCGCGGCTGACTCGCGAAGTTGATTGAATGTTCACGTGCTACTGTCGTCACCACCTACGGAAAAAGGTAGAAGGACAGTGAAACTACCACTACGCGCTAAATCGTTGGACCTCCACCATTCTTCACAGAACCAGGGGTTTGGAGGTCTGCCTGCCCTGTAAAGTAGAATAGATGGTGATCTGTGTGCAAAGAGCACAATGCTAGTTCACAAATAAGAGTTTCGGTGGACACCGCTCATCGAATTTTGTTGAACTTAGAGCTCCGCAGCAGGCAACCCTTACGTACTCACATGTTGACCTGACGTCAAAGTCAATTACGATTGCAGTCAGCATGGGACCATAGGCATTCGGATGTCGGTTCTTCGGGTAAGTGATATTTTTGCTACACTAGGTCGCTGTTTGTAGCCACAAACGCTGTCATCGATGTGAACTGTGGCTCAAAACGTGCAGCGCACCACGCACAGTGACTGGTCGGAGCAGTATTGCGCTATGGGAGACATTCTCCGGCGTTTGCGTAGGAATTGTGGTAGTAATCGAAAACATGCTGACAGCTGCGAACCACCTGCGTCGCTTTATGCTTGATATCTTCGTCGACGGCAATGTCATTTTTCAGCAGTATAATTGTCCGTATCTTGGAGGCAGAGGCGCATTACAGTGGCTTGAGGAGCATTACGGCGAATTTACTTTGATGAGTTGGCGACCAAATTCGCCTGATATACATACTATGGAACCAATCTGGGTCGCTATCTAGTGCCATCACCGCGTACGCAAATCAAAGATCCGTTATTCTCGAGAATTACATGACCGGTGCGTAGTCACCTAACGCCAGATACCTCATAAAACCTATTAACAAACTATCGGATCCATGATAGGCATAATCACTGATATATTTCGTTTCAAAGACGGACAAATAAGATATTGAGCAGGTGGCTATGAGATTTTGGATCATCAATGTTATTGTTACCGTGACTGGAAGTTATTGTGGCATTAACCAGAGACGCATTCATTTGTAAGGTAATAAGTAAAAAATAATAAAAAGATTTTTGTTACTTCAGACAGATAACAATATTGTGAGTTACGAAACACAGAACACTTTCCTTAAAGTGTCCTAGTTATTGCTCATTATTGGTGAACATTAAAGTGACGTAAATCATTGTATTCTAAATTAACGTCTTTTGTGTTCATGGTAGGCGGGTCTATTACATGTGAGTTAGCGTGTTTGCATTTTTTCGTGTTGTTGTTTTGTCATTGCCGCACGATGTTCGCGTAACTTCAACGTCAGTGCAGTCATTTACTAAATTTGCTTTTGCTCGTTTTTGGGGCTGGTGACGATTTTATTCTGCAGTCACTTAAACTAAATCCTAGCGTTCAAAATTACTGTTAACTTCAGTGAGATTTTAATTTAGAACCATTTTTACATAACCTGGGCGTAGATATCTAACGCCACACACCTCCACAAGCCTACCAACAAACTGTAGGATCCCTAATGCGCAGAATCACTGTCTTACTTCGTTCCAAGGACGAACCTGGCCACATATTACAGTAACTTTTCCGCCGAAAAACACTCTGGCATTCGGGCGGAAATACATGCAGCTGTTCCGTACCACGGATGCTTCGCAACTACTTCTCTGTCTTCACCTCTACCTCTCCTCCGGTGTCATTGTTACATGGAAGAAATTCTCTGTGCTTTATACAATAAAAACTTCTGACATGGTCAACGTGTTCACTACTATGACTTGAAACAAACAATTCTTACCCAACCCATCAATATATACTAATTTTAATAAACAATAATTATTGACAAAATTCATTAATATATTTACAAAAATTGGTTATAGATTCGAGAAACTAAGTGCATAAGGCATTTGGTTGTAGTGTTACACACACATACCACGTAAATCGGACCGTCGTTCTCAGATTACTAGATTCTGCTCAATATTATCCAGGTGTTGTGTCCCTCCTACCGCACATCAATCTGCAACCAAATACAAACTCGTGTCCCACTGGTTGTCACGCTTCAGCCAACATCCACACAAAAGCACAAATACCTGTTCCTAAACATCGACCACTGCTTATTTTGTTTGTTGGTAAATGTTTCGGACAAGGACAATAAACCAACATGTTGTCGACAGAGTCTATGTTAACCGCCACTGGAGGCGCTATGTCCTATGTCAATAGAGTGCGCTTCCACGACCACAGAGCTGCCGATCGCCGGTACTATTTTCTTACTCATTGTCACATGCCCACTAGCAGGCCACACCGTATCCATGAGTAGAGACCATACTTAGACAGCGCACAACCACGGAACGGCAGTTCTGTCTTAGCTAATGAACCAGTCATTTCCCTTGAGCCCTGTGGCCCAGCTGCTAACCGCAGTATCAGTCCAGAAATCTGGGCTGTCGTTAAGGAAACACCGTTAGACAGTCGTCCTGCTATTTAAGTTCTAATCCCTACCGAACTTAGGGCAGAGACTTTACTTCTTTAAACTTTGGCCTTACGATAACTAAGCGCGATTAACTATAACTACAGAACACTCTAAGTGTATCTGCCCTTTTGTAACTCACTTAACCGTAATTTGTCTACCTAGTTAAGACGTAAAGTACCAAACGAACTTTCGTTTCTGGGTAACTTAAAACTCCCCAAAGGAGACTTCCGTTCTTGAATATTTAATAAACTAGTCCTGCACTGTCTACCTGGACTATGCCCTCACTGCGCATCCCTCAGCACGCAGCACGTAAACTAGCGATGAGGGTAAAAAATAGTTTTGTTAATGTTTCGTCCCATATTAACTGTCGATGAGGATTTCTATGGCTACAGCCCCCTCCCCCCCCCCCCCCCTCCTCCTCCCTAACTTCCAACTATCGTCCCAGAATAACTGACAACGAGGTACTTTCTTTTGAACTCAGTTTCTCATCCATTCCAGACCCACAGTGTTTCTTTTAGATCCAGAGCTCAACATTTGCGCCCTACCACTAGCGAAGGCTATAACATTTTTTATCCCACTCTGGTGACTGCTTCAGCATTTTCGCGCCACCATTGGCGACAGCTTCTACGTTTCGTCCGACTATTTTCTGACGTGTCTTCACCAGCTCCAGCACTCCCATTGGCTCTAGTGCCACCGTTCAACTGACAACGAGGCAGGAGAATTTTTCATTGATTCCAATGCCGCCACTGGCTGCGGCACCATCTCGAAACGTTTCGTCTTATCAAGTGGCGAGAAGCAATTCCTCAAGTCCTATCTTGCTTAGCATGCAACAGATCCTGAGACGCCTTTTGGAGAAGCTACCTATCGCCATCACGACACCAACCCAGACAGAGCTCCATGGTCGACCACATACAGACAGTACAATGGCAGCTTCGTGCTTCTGGCACAGACCCAGAACTCAAGACTCAATACTTCCTCATGCATGGACCTTACGGTGATTTCCATCAGGAAACATCAATAATCGCACCTGTTTCCTTTCCCCTGGCTCAGCCCATGCCTACTCCAATCAAGCACTTTCTGATCATCTTTTCCGTGCCTAACCCAAGCACACGTACTTGCTTAATACATCCAGTAGTTTCCGTATTTCTCCAGTGGTCCAAAGCTCAACTATGCCCTCCAAGCATAATAATTTTACATTCACAATGCTTCTAGACCCATCTGTCCCCTCTGAGCACCATCATTCCTCCAGCCATTTTACATCCCAGGAGCGCTTACACCGTTCTAAGCCCTCTGAGCATATTCATCTTGCATCCCTAATGCCCCAGCACACAGATATGCCTTACAGACATAACACTGTTTCTTCCCAAATGTTCCCACACCGATCTAAGTCTTCGAGCCACCGTTCTGGCACCACTAGACCACTTTGTTTTAGAAAAAAAAATAATATGACCATTACAACTTACACGAGCAGTGGAAACGCTGGCTGTGTCACCTCTTGAGATGATGCTCGACGTCGGTAATTAGTGTTCTTTTCGTAAATTCCCCCTCAATGGTAATGAGAAGCTAAGAAAGAATGGTAGCCGATATACAAGGGAAATTTTGGACTAGTGCTAAGGAAAGTTGGAGATGCAATTCCGTGTAAAGTGCGTAACCTACACGCATGTCACGCTTCCATACAAATGTAGACACTTAAATTCTTCCTTCCCTGCACCTTTTGGCATACTCTGTCAAGAACGATGAACTCGCCACGCAAAATGATCCTCACCGAGTAGCAAACTTTCTCATTGTGTCTCTAACAAGATAGAGTTTTATCCTGTATGCCGAATATTAGCTCCAAAAATTAACAACCAATAACACAGCGTTCATAGGCAATGATCGCTACCTCGTGTTCTCTTTCGTTCCCTCTAGTAAAAATGATTACACCCATATACAAGCGAATGGTAGTGAATTTTCTGCAAACACTCAGTCGCTCGTGTTCACTTCCATTCGCTCCATTGTAAACCAAACTTTAGGTGCTTAAAATAGGTTGTAACCTCCCAACAGATAAATAAAATTTATAATAACATCCCAAATATAATTAATTATATCATTCACATTCAGCGTAACCTCCCAATAAATAAATTCCGTAACGTACCAATAATAAAATGTGACTAACCTCCTAATAAAAAAGTGACTAATATACAACCTTTCAATAATTAACTGACTGTAAATCTAAACTGGTAAATTTTGGACGTCAGCATTGCTGCGTCATGGCCCTGAAAATTCATTCTGAATAAATTGAAAAATCTTACCTCAATGAAGTCGCCGGATAACGTATATATCTGCTCCTATAAGAAATTTTTTTGGCGCAGCTGCAATGCTGGCCGATAGATTTGTCATGTATAAAAAGGTACAACTGATTTGTCTTTACAATAATCAGTATGACCATGGATTGGAGAAATTAGTAAATTCCTTAAATTGAAATGAATGACTGTCAAAAGTTAATTTTTATCAGAATGATTATTATTAAGAGATTTTTTTTCAAAGCATTTACATGGGGCTTGGTATAACAATAGCACATATGCGCGAGGCTGCTATTACCTTATACTACAACGCTCAGGCACTGCCATCGCTCTCCACGACTGACCCAGCCAACTCGATACACACAACTGCTAGCAACTTCTTACTCCTACTGCTACAGACACTGCTCTTACTGCATACAACACTGCTCTCCGGTCTGAGATTCTCTTATAGCTTACATATCGCAGGCAGCGCGTGAGCAATCCATAGAAATTACATCTGCTCGAGTGCTCTAGCAACAAATTCCTTAATCATGGACCTCTTACAAGGTGTATGTGAACTCCGGATAATTCCGCTACGCAGCGCTGCGTAAGTGATTCGCCGAGTCGCGCGCTAGGTGGGCAGGCATATACAAACCGATATTATAAGCTGTTTTTCGCGCAGCAAAAATGTGTAACCTCATTTTTTACAAAATACTTGCAGTACCTTTTAGCAGCTAAATTTTTGGAGGTCCATTTCTTTCGTTGTCTTCTTCCTGTGTAAAAAAGTTTCAGGATAGGTTTGGACATGTCTTATCGGATCTTTCCCTTGTTAGCTTCGGACACTAAACCCTGTCGCAGTTTAAAAAGGAAGTCAAAGGATCACGCGAACTATTGCATATTATTAAGAGAAGGCTGCAAAACTAAAGGCAAATTTTGCGTTACATAAAATCGCAGCACCTTAAGCTACGAAGAACGAAAAACCTCAAGGGGAAGAGATAGCACCTCCGAAATAAGAAAATTGTTATGTGAGACAGACCTGAGTATATATTACGCTGTTTTTCAAAGACACTGTTGTTGTTATAGCGTATTTAAGGTCAATCTAAACAATTTGGTAGTATCTGTTACTGAATAAATGTAGAATTTTCGGAAAAACGATTAAGTTGTTTGGCTTTTATGCTGAAGGTTGTGGGTTCGAATACCATTATGTGAAATACTTTCATGTTTTTCTATTTTTTTACATCGTCATCGAAACGACTGCGATTCTTACCTGATTAAGTAACTGGTTAATGTATAATTTCTTTCTTTTCTGATCCTTGGCCACGTCTTTTTAATCGTATAACTTCTTTTTTCGCTCTCTTGCTGTATTAATTTTCATACCTTTTCGTTTGTAATCTTTATCCGTTCCATTTACGTTGTTTCGTTTCTCTGTTGTAATATTTTCATATTTGAAAATACCGACCTATCAGTCAAAAACCAAACACGAAATAACATAATTATCCACTGAAGTACTAAAGGAACTGATACAGACGTGCGAATTCAAATACAGAGATATGTAAACAGGCATAATACGGCGTTGCTGTCGGCAACGCCTATATAAGACAACAAGCGTATGGTGCAATCGTTAGATCGGTTACTTGTGCTACAGTGGTTGGTTATCAAGATTTAACTGAGTTCGAATGTGGTGTTATAGCCGGCGCACAAGCGATAGGACACAGCATCTTCGAGGAAGCGATGAAGTGGTATATTCCCGTATGACCATTTCACGAGTGTACCGTGTATATCTGGAATCCAGTAAAACATCAAATCCCCGGCATCGCTGAAGCCGGATGGATATCCTGTAAGAACGGGACCAACGACGACCTGACAAAAGTGCAACTCTTCCCGCAAACTGCTGCAGATTTCAATTCTAGGCCATCAACAAGGTCAGCGTGCGAACCATTCAACAAAACATCATCGATATGGGCTTTCAGAGTGGAAGGCCCACTCGTGTAGCCTTGATGCCTGTACTTTAAAGACACATTTGCATGCTGAACCTTTTTTAGCGGAAAACGTAATTATACGTAATAAAATAAAAAAAGAAGTAATTTAAGCCATTGTCTGCAGCCTCTGGAAACATTTGATTTGATCGTCAGATGACTAAGAAAATGGTTCCGCTAGAACTTAGAACTATTTAAACCTAACTAACCTAAGGACAACACACAACACCCAGCCATCACGAGGCAGAGAAAATCCCTGACTCCGCCGGGAATCGAACCCGGGAACCCGGGCGCGGGAAGCGAGAACGCTACCGCACGACCACTCCTAATCACATAATGTAAGTGTCCTTTTAATTATGTTTTTATTTCAGAATACATTGTAATTACTAACCTATGTATGTTTTGTTTTGTGTCTTTAGTCATTCTAAGGTTGTTGGGTGACTTGGCATGGCAACAGGTATCGTACTTTTAAGCAAAAAGTCGTCCAGCTCGATCCCCCGTCGTCTTCGGGTGCTGCTTGACAACGAAGTCTGATTTTAAAGAAATCACAGAGAGAAGAAACACGATTAAATATACAAGATCTTCAACGAAAATGCCACGCTCAAGTGCAGAGTGTTTGTATAGAATTTTTTAATTTCATTACTATAATTCATTATATGGTCTCGATCCAGTTACCAATGAACCAAAAAAAAAAAAAAAAAAAAAAAAACAATTAATGGAAGCACGACAGAAAACTTTACGCCTCGTCAGGGTCCGTCAACACCGACATTTATATGTAATTGATTCGAAACACTTTGCCTGGTCGGACGAGTCTCGTTTCAAATTGTATCGAGTGCATTGACATTTACGGTATAAGGATAACATCATGAAACCATGGACCCCGCATGTTAACAGGGGACTGTACAAGCTGGTCTGTAATGACGTGGGGTATGTGCAGGTGGAGTGACATGGGACCTCTGATATGTCTAGATACGACTCTGACAGGTGACACGTACGTAAGCACCCTTTCTAATCACCTGCTTCCATTCATGTCCATTGTGCATTCCGACGGACTTGGGCAATTCCAGCAGGACAATGCGACACCCCATACGTCCAGAATTGCTACAGAGTGTCTTCAGGAACACTCTTCTGAGCTTAAACACTTCCGCTGACCGTCAAACTCCCCAGATGTGAACATTGTTGAGCATATCTGGGAAGCCTTGCAACGCACTGTTCAGAAGAGATCTCCACCTCCTCGTACTCTTATTGATTTATGGACAGCCCTGCGGGATTGATGCTGTCAGTTCCCTCCAGCACTATTTCAGGCATTATTCGAGTCCATGTCACGTCGTGTTGCTGTACTACTATGTGCTTATGGGGGCGATACAGGCTGTTAGGTTGGTCTACCAGTAGCTTTGACTCTTCAGTGTATTTCTTGTGCAGTAGGTACAACACAGTTGTCCGTATGCTATGTAAGTGTACATTTCCACCTTATTGTACATATATCTTTGTTACCTTGACATGCTTCTTATATTTTGGGAAATACCACTTTGATTATCAAGATGATTCGAAAATTTGGTCGGGATCCTAAACTAGTCATCAATTAAATAACAGTAAAATTTGCAACTTTGGCTGTTTTCCATTATATTGAAATAATACAGATTAAAATTTAAAAGGAAATAGGGTTTATAAGTAGAGCGAAATTCAAGCAAAATAAGTAATAGAAACAGCGAATGGAATAGTAGCAATGAAAATATAGTACCATGGAAATTAAGAAATGAAATCGGGATAAGGACTTCACATGAAAATTATAAAGATCAGATGGGTAATGATTGCAACCAGAAAGCAAGAATAGAAAAAAGAAAAACGAGAGCAGATTAAATTTAATACGATGTTTAACACGACACGGTAAGGTATTACGCATGAAACAATTGTATTTAACATAATTAATCGAATATAAAATAATGATAACAGTAATTTCGTCCAGGATGTGAAGAAAATATTGGTTTGTATTCGATGGGATTCAAACCCACCTTCAGCAAAAAAGCGAAACAATCACTAGGATTTGGTTTCGCTCAGCAAGTGATGCTTTCTTAAAGGTGTTGTGGATGACATGTAAGTCTGAAATACTGTTTTGTTCATAACTCTGAACTACAAGGGAATGGCACTAGAGAATGATACGTGGGACCCTAACTTCACCACCACGTAGTGATTTAAAGAAATTGATGTCTCCCCTGTGAATCTCTGTTGTACGTATGTTCTACAACCATATGGAAGATGAGCGAAATCGGTGACTCTGCGGGTGTGAGATTCACTAGTAAGACAGAACGAGCACACTATTCGCAGTAGCACACCTCCGTCAACGTCTCCAAGTATCCAGCCGCCGTACTACATAGTCGCTAGCAAACAAGGCTCTATTAGAGGATTTGTGCCGTTCTGAATGCCGCCGTATAAAACGCGACCTCAATTACAGCGCAATTAAAAGTAAATTGCTTTGTCCCCACCGATGGTCCTGTAATTAGCCGTCCCAGTTAACAGGGAGGTCGTGAATATTTTGCAGCTCACTGCCGTCTAACCTCGTCCTGCATTTTCCAAGATTGCGTAGACTGCTGTCAACATTTGTCAGCACAGCTCCTAGCAGGAGACTCCTTGGAACTGCAACTGGTTTGCTCTTACGTCATCTGTGATACTTCTTATACAATTCCATAGTGGTATTGGTTAAGAAGTCTAATTTTATTTCTTATCAAAAATGGTGAAAAGACATTATGAAGGAAATTTAGTTAAATGTATCCAGGTATATTATTTTTAAGTTTAATTCTTAATACTGTGTTAACATGTTATTCATTCTCGCATGAAACTTCTTATAGGTTGGCATGTTGGAGCTTTGCGTGGGGCTGGTCTCCACTTTTAGTGTCTGCATGGGCTACCTCAGCAATGCACTGAAACTTATCTTCTCCTCTACAAAAATGCGAAACGTTGCCCGTTGTAGAATCAAGTCTGCATAGTGTGTGCTGTAGTACTTCAAACTAGATTTCTTAAGCAGTTTCCCTATGGAGGTAGAGAATTTAGTATCGTTTCCGGAATGGGGATGATAACTAATCAGAAAATGTTCTGAAACTTGACCTAGTTTTCTATAGCTTAAAAGTTGTCTTTTATATTTAGATGATATTTACCAACGTCCATAGATTCGCTCGGTGTCAGTTACCCGCGATTTTTCTATTATCTTTGAACTCGCTGATCTACTTCCATTATGGTGTCAGCCTCAGCAGTATGTGTGCTAAGTTACTTTGAGGCACCAGCGGCCTGACCGGTGAGATGCCTAGGAGCGCCCTCGTTGGCCGTGATTTGCATATTTCTAAACAGAACGGTAACGGTGTTTTTTTATATTCCGTTCGTGATTGTGGTATGGGTAAGATGTAGTTTCTTATGGTATGAAGTAGTGTGTTATTGCAGTTAAACTGAAACAAAATAATTAATATGTATACACTGTCAAGTTGTATGAATGTGACCATATGTCAAAAGCCTGACTAGCTGCCTTAGAACCACTGAATTTTGCAAGACGTGCAGGGAGAGGCTGATAGAGGTTGTGGAAGGTACCGAAAGAGATGTGGAACCATGCCGATTCTAGTGCGTTGGCCAGCTGCACTGGGCTTCTCGGTTGAAGATCCATGGTGCGAAAAGTCTGATGGAGGTCCTCTAACAGATTATTGATTGGGTTTAAATCCGGGGAGATTGGTGGTCAGAGGAACACCGTAAAATCATCCTGGAGAACCTTGAACCACGCAGATACAGTGACAGCTGGTGGCATTTTCCATTGTCCGGCCGGGAGGAAAACACAAATTGCATGTCGGGCTGGACATGGCCCCGAAGGAAAGATGCATACTTGTTTTAATACAATGTGCCTTCCAGAATGACGAGATTACCCAGAGAATAACACGAAAACATGCCACAGACGCTCTCTTCCCTAGACCCAACAATTGTTAAAGAATGCTTGCTTTCAGACGTATCGCTCCAATGGAGCACAAAACGTAATCCATCTGCAAAGGCAACCTGCCACCATTCAGTGGATGTCCAGTAGCAGTACTGACATGCTAATTCCAGCCTTCTTCGCCGATAAACAGCAGTCAGCATGGGTGCGTGAACCAGGCGCCTGTTGTGAATGTCCACACGCAGCAACGTTCGCTGAACGGTCATTAAGGAGACATTGTTGGTACCCCCTTAATTCATCTGGGAGATCAGTTGCTCAATAATTTCTCATCTATTAGCCTGTACGCGTCTCCGCAGCAATCGTTGACCCTTGTCGTATTTGGCCTGTGATGCACTGTAATTGCTTCAGCGCGTTTTGGATAGTGTCATTTTGATATGCATGGTATACTTTAGCCAGGCGGTACGGCGAACAGATTACAGACTTAGTAGTTTCGGAAATGCTTCCGCTCTTGGCCTGAAAGTCAACGATCATGTCCTTTTGGACATCAGATAAATCGCTGCTTCTGCATTACGGCGACGTCTGGACTGTTTTCTGCATCCCGCGAACACGCTTTATATACCATCCACTGCCAATGCTGCCATCTGCCGTCTGTGAGTGGCTGTTGCAAAGTTGACATCGAAAGTAGGCGGTGGTCTTATTAAGGTGACCGGACTGTGCAGCTTAGGTAAAATAAATACATATCGTTGAACCTTCATTATTCTAGAAAAAGTAGAAAATACGTACAGTCAAGATAAATCCCAAACTCCTTAAAACTCGTACAACAAAACTTGTGATTAATCTGAAAGTGTAGTTATACATCGTTATTGAACACTGCACAGAACAATTTGATATCTTAAGAGAATTCGTTATTTCTTGTGTTTGATCTCCACCGAAGACTGGTTTGAAGGAGTTCTCCATGCTTCTCAACCCTGTGCAACCTACGAATAGCTACTGCAAATTACATCCATCTTTATCTGCTTAAAGTATTTATCTTTTGGTCTCCCTCTACGATTTTTACCCCCCATACTCCCATCGAATACTAAATTAGTGATCCCTTAATGTCAGAGAGCATTTCCTATCAAACGATTCCTTCTTCTAGTCAGATTGTGTCACAAATGTCCCTCCAATTGTATTAAGTACCTCCTCATTAAGGTGATCTACCCACCTACATGAAAAAAAACATTACATTATCATGCTTAATAATCAAGTACTTACGTGACATTATACCTTTATTCCTGCTTTCAATCCTTCTTTTACTACCTTATTTTGTTTCGTGGCATTTCTTTGTATAGATCCATATGTTCCTTTACATTATCTTTCTGCTCGTAATGTCAGGTCTTCAGTCACTTCGTTAGTCACTGGCGTGGTTGCTGTCCAAGTAAAAGTTATTAGAGAGGATTATATCAACACAAGGCAACGCTTGATTTCCATCAAGTTATAGCTACAGACAGTCGTCTCATGGATTGGCTATCGACAGCTAGTCTTGTGGCGCTCTGGTAGGCGTAAAGTGTTATAAGGAGGATGTTTTGGCGAATTGTGAAGTAAATAATAATTTTAGTTTTGATGCAAATGCGTAGTTCACTACATGTTATATTTATACTATGTGATCAAAAGTATCCGGACACCAGGCTGAAAATGACTTACAAGTTCGTGGCGCCCTCCATCCGTAATTCTGGAACTCAGTATGTTGTTGGCCCACCCTCAGCCTTGATGACAGCTTCTACTCTCGCAGGCATACGTTGAAACAGGTACTGGACGGTTTCTTGGGAAATGGCAGCCATTCTTCACGGAGTGCTGCACTGAGGAGAGGTATCGATGTCGGTCGGTGAGGCCTGGCACGAAGTCGGCGTTCCACACATCCCAAAGGTGTTCTATAGGATTCAGGTCAGGACTCTCTGCAGACTGGTCCACCACAGGGATGTTATTGTCGTGTAACCAATCCGACACAGGCCGTGCATTATGAACAGGTGCTCGATCATGTTGAAAGATACAATGGCCATACCTGAATTGCTCTTCAACAATGGGAAGAAAGAAGATGCTTAAAATATGAATGTAAGCCTGTGCTGTGATAGTGCCACGCAAAACAACAAGGATGCAATTCCCCTCCAAGAAAAACACGACCGCTCCATAACACCACCGCCTCCGAATTTTACTGTTGGCACTACACACGCTGGCAGATGACGTTCACCGGGCATTCGCCATACCCACACCCTGCTTTCGGATCGCCACATTGTGTACCGTGATGCGTCACTCCACACAACGTTTTTCCACTTTTCAGTCGTCCAATGCTTACGTTCCTTACACCAAAAGAGGCGTCGTTTGGCATTTAGCGGCGTAATGTATGGCTTATGAGCAGCCGCTCGACTTCGCAACACAAGTTTTTTCACCTCCCGCGTAACTGTAATTATTCTTTCAGTGAATCCTGATGCAGTTTGTAATTCCTCTGTGATGGTCTGGATAGATGTCTGCACCTTACGACCCTCTTCAACTGTCGGCGGTCTCTGTCAGTCAAGAGACGAGGTCGGCCTGTATGGGTCTGTGCTGTACGTGTCCCTTCACGTTTCCACTTCACTACCACACTGGAAACAATAGACCAGGGATGTTTAGGAGTGTGGGAATCTCACGTACAGACGTATGACACGACAGCCAAACACCTGACCACGTTCAAATTCTGTGAGTTCCGCGGAGTGCCCCATTCTACTCTCTCACGATGTCTAATGACTACGAGGTCGTTGATACGGAGTACCTGGCAGTAGGTGTCAGCACAATGTACCTAATATAAAAAAGTTTATTTTTGGGGGTGTCCGGATACTTTTGATCTCATAGTGTACCTGGAAATTCAGTGGAAAGATATTGTGTGTATGTGGCACAGGAAATTTGTAATAATCTTTATTAAGATCTGAAGATGGTAACTTAGTTTTCCCGAAACCAGTTATCTACAATACCATTTTTATAACGATCTCAGCTAAAAACTTCACCTTCTCCTTAGACGTCCATGACAGTTCGTTGTGGAGTCAGGGTGGCAAGCCTTGACATCAACTCAACTGTTATAAAAATATAACCTAATCTAAATCTAATTCTCACAAGGGGGCCCCAAGAGAACCGACACCAACTCCCATAATTTCAGTTGTACAGTGGGGAAAAAGTGGTGCCTAGTTCGATGCTGCGGAGGGCCTTACCTTTTGACAAACTTCGTAGAAAGAATCCTCACGAAAGCATGACTCCATATTATTAAAGTCACATACTGTTCGCAACTTCAGGAAACACTTAGTTGGACAAAAGCGGGGGCAGATTACATACAAGTATCATACAAGTTTGTTTACTAACCCATCTGGTACACCCAACAGCCTTAGTGACTCGTCCGTATAGATTTGACGAAATAGAATCCCTTTCGTCAAAAGGTAGTGCTGCTTTATCTCTGTCTTTATTTTTCAAATCCAGAAGGTCAGGATCTTTATCCTGTTATATTGAAATTCCAGTCGAAGAGGTATATAATAATTTTCAAGCACAATATTCTTGAGGTAGTACGAGCTAAAATGGTTTTCTTCAGGGTCCAGGCTTTCAAGAATAAAATAAATGAAATGCTGTGGCCCCTAACTACATACTCTGTGACTCAGAGCTACAATACTGAATGTTTTGGCTCGTTTTGTTGCCTAGGGCCTGGGATACGTAGTTGCCGCATTACAGGCAAAATACTGCAGAGTCTATCGTATACGATAAGAACACGCACATAAGTCGAATGGTCGGAGATTTCAATCACTCGGCAATTGCGAATTATGAATGTAGCATATAAATTTGTAAATGAAAGATTGTAATTAAATAAAATCTGCAGCTACTATCTTAACGACTTGAAATGATGAGTACGATAGTACAAGTACTTTTGAGAATGTGGTATATTTCTGCAAAACACTTATTAATGTCGATGGTCCAGCAATTAAATAAAATATAATTTGAATAACAGGGAAAGAATAGATTCCTACTGCACGTAATTGGTTATCCACGACAGTATAGCTCACAAGATATTCACTTCACTGTAGAAACCCAGGAAATTTCACAAGTTTACAAGTCCGCATTCCGAAGTATTTCTATCTCTCCCATTACGCGCAAACTGCCCCACACTCTCCAAGTCTTTCCTGCAACCGTATGTCCGTCGCACCGTCACATCCAGCACCTCCCCGTGTCCTGTGCGAGCCCCTAACGCTGCACTCCCCCGTACGTCCCTTCAATTTACTTCATTAGTCGCCTCCTTTAGTAACGAGCGTTGTGATTGGCGATAGCGCTTCCGTCATGTCTTCAAGCCAACGCACACTCACAAACATTTGGAAACACATACGAAATGTTTTATTTACATTTAAATAACTTGAAATTAAATAAATCGTCCTACGCGTGGATCGTAGACCTGCTCTGACACCCATTATTAAACACATAAACAAACAAAATAGACATATATCAAAGGAAGCAAAAGTAGGCCAGTAGCCTAACATCTCTGTTCTTTCTAAAACACAGTAAATAATTGACCAATTTCTTGACGAATAGGGTATATCGGACATCAACAAAGACGTAGATGAATAAATATATTTATAAGCAAGCTACTACCTTTTATCGTGTAACTGTTGAGTACTTACGGCCTGACGCGATCGATAGTAATCGGCCACTGTGACCTCCAATAACTCGCGTACTATTCACGTTACGTGCCTTTAATTCATACCAATCTAGGTTTACTCTAATATCTTTCTAAAGACACGTTGATCGACGAAATCGGATGAGCCGTTTAGATTTTGGAAATTCGTTGCTGGGTGTTACTTGTATAATTTACAGTCAGATACTAAACTTGAAACTAATAAAGATACTGAAAATCTCATTACACCATCAGAATTGTCGTGGAAATAATGGTAACGTACATGTTTCTTTTTGAGGTATCATGATTTATTTGGCTGCTATTAATTTCTATACGGACTGTCAAATGTCTGCCATTAAGGTTTCACAAAGCCTGCCTACTTTTGGCACTCCCGGCGTGTCTCCTTCATCGAGACAATATCACCATGGAATTCCCAATCACACAGCTGGACCATGCATTCAGGCTGCCCATCATGCTGAGCTAACATTCGACACCACGTGGTTGCTGCTGGGCTGTGGTCACGCCAACTCTGAACTTAGAATATTTCCAAGGTGCCACAACTCTCCCGTTACCTCACGAGGGTCCTCTGTCCCTCAACTAAATTAATAGACGAGCGCAACAGTGCATTACTATCATACTGATATTGTCCATCACGCGCTTGGTTGTGAAATAGAGTTCTTTGAGATGTCATGCACTGATTGAGCAGTCTGTGTGTGAGTTTTGAGTTAGCAAGAACTGTAATGCATTATGGTATTACCAGATCTTTTGGAATCCCCACATAATGACAAGGTCCTAAATTCAGTAACAGCTCTTCACACATTTTGATAATACTCTGCTTCCAATTGTGATATTTTCCTTTATTATGCAGCAACCGACATTGATTTGAGATAAAACTACATCTAGATCGGCTAAAATTATACTAGACCGGTTTTGGCGCAGTCTGTTATTATGTAAAACCTGCGTGATAGATTAGGGTGCAATACAATAGGGACAGCTGTGAGAACGTTCTTTAGGGATTGAAATCCACCTTATCTTATTTAACCATTGTTAGAGCATCTTCTTCCCTCACAGTTCACACAACTGATATGTTGATAACACCACCACTTTGGTGAAATGCTTACATCAGTTTATAAGGTCTATATAACCCTGAGGCAGTCATTTTGTTCTGAGAATAAAATATTGTTCAATGGCTGTGAGTGCATTCTTTAGTGACTGACATCCTCCTTCGGTCTCTGTACTCCATGCCCAGCACATCTTCTTTCCGGCCAGTTCACACACGTGGGTGCTACATAACGTTTCCACGCAGACGAAACACTTAGAAAAGATGATGAGATTCAGTAACCCCGAAGTTGTCATTTTGGTTTGAGAGTCAGATGTTCTTGAATGACTTTAATTTTGGATGGGTTGATGAAATTCATTCTCCCGTAATTATCTGACGCAAGCACTTGGCATGAGTGGAGCCAAAACAGGATTTGTGTATGTTTGCAGTGATTCCATGATTGTGAAGTACACAAAGCAATGTGATTGTGTTCTTCCGGTGAATTGTCTACTATTAAAACATCATCCACGTACCATGTTATCTGTTGCCATCGCGACACAACATGGACAAAGCCAAACTGTGAAAAAAAGTGACAGAGGAAATTTTTGGTCCAAAAGAGAGGTTCACTGGCTAAAAGCAGACAAGTCAGTGTAGAACTGGCATGAAGGGTCCATTTCGCTTTGCCAATAACTTTGGAAGAGATCAGTTGATAAAAAACTTGCATGGAATGAAATTTCTGTCACAGTTCTTCCAAATTCTCTGGTCTCTCCGTTTATGGCGCAATGAGGGTATTAATGTGTCATGAATCAAACACTAGGAATACTGAGCTATTTTTGTTGTGCAACACAAGCAAAGGGCCCTTGTAAGATGGGAATCACCAGATCGTGCACCGATTGGTTATGCATTGTTCAGATATCCTCAAACACCTTTAGTTTATACGTATGAGGTATTGTGCAGAGGTATACAAAGAACTTTGCTTGCTCCTTCATCTTAAATTTATACTGAAAATTCTTTATAGTGCCCAGCGTTGCTGATAAAAGTAACGCATTATCCTCTATCAGTTGAGACCGCTGTCTTTCCAGAATTTTGGTTTCAATTTCTCTCTCAATTAAGAGCTCTAACTTCAGAGGATTCTCCTGTTGGTTCGTGAAAAGGCTCTCTGGCCTTACATAAGCCGCTTTGAACCAGTAAGCATAATTTTAAACAATTTCGTTAGATCAGTTTACTGATTATTTGTTTCTCAAAACGGGTGTGCGCTGACATGTATTTTCACTACACTGTCTGTCCAAGTATGAGACCTGGAACGGCTTGATTTTCACTCAGAAAATGTACAGCAAAGATAAGCTTAATCAGTAGCATCGTTACGTCAAGAGACTCCATTCCATCGTATGACATCGGCAAGTGACTGCAGCTGCAGCTGCACCTGCTGGCGTCTGTCATCACTTTTACTGACTATAGCCCTTTTAACGTTGGCTTTCCTCACCCTAATGTTGGACAAGTTATGTTCTCAGCGCATCTATGAAAGACTATATGTGAAACGGCGCAAAGCTGACTTCTGCTGCCGAGAATTCCTTCACATCATCATAGTATGTCATGTTTACTTCACAGACTGAGGTCTTACACAGGTTCCTCCATTCCCAATCTGCAATCAGCCTCCCATCATAGCGGTGATGGATTCCCTGTATTGAAATTGGGAGACTGAATTTCAGTGACCTAAGGCTGATGGTTATATTCCTCTAGACCACTTGACACGTGTCCGTACTGTTTTCTACTTTTAACTCTATTTAGCCGAAATGACCAACAGTGTCTCTCCTGATTTGAATCGATTATTACAGTGCGCATGTTGGTGGCGTTGTGCCCTGACAAGGCTGCAGTATAATTCACATTGACTATTCACACATGCTTTTCTCATACTGGGCAAACTCTAGTTCTTGGCGCAAACCACCGAAGGCTTCAATATCTTACTTTCAATGCCCAGCAAGAACTTATTGTTTGTGTGAATGTTCATGTAGCATAACCGTACACTCTCTGCAGAGCTGAACAGTGTGTCGAAAATTTGATTTTATTCAACATTGCCTTAAAAAACTTCACTGGACTTCACAGCTGACGCTTTTAGATTCTTGCTCAGTATTATATCCCGTTTTATTGCATTCTGCACTACCAAAGACCCACAGTTAGCTAAGAATGCATCTTTAAATTCCTTATATTTGCATTTAATGCTATTGGTTATTTTCTTGTCGCTGTTTTGCTCTCAAAGTAGCTGCGTGTTAATTCCAAACGATGTTCTTGCAGCTATGTAGAAGGGAAGAGTAGGCAAATCGTGCTGTTTGTTACAGCTGGGTCCCAATTTCAAGTAAATGCTCTTCCTGCTTTCCCGGCATTTCTTTTGTATCATCACTAATTTTCTTTATAAACTGAAGTAATACATTTGCCGTACCCTTTCTCCAAAGGGTTTTGCTGTCGATGCATAGGGATGGCTCAACTGAACATCACTAACTGTAGTAAAATTTGAACTGATATCTCCTGCATCAGCAACTCCAGAAGGTGAACTGATGCTTACATTGTGTTGCATTGCTGTGTTGTCATTTGTGCATTCACAGTTTCCATTTACTCCAACTACCTCTCTGTTCTCTAAACTGAGAGCAGCGTCTCATTCACCCTCATCTCCACGTCCTATAGGAAATGCTGACTGCTCTTCTGGTTCCAACGTTTCCCTCTTCACTACATTTTATTTCCATATTTATTATGTGGTGTTCCTTTCTTACACTGTTTGTGTCCTGCTTTGTCTTCTTGTCTGCATCTGATTACGATTTAATACAAGAAAGGAATTTCATCCTCATGATCCTAACCAACACAGGACGTATCCAAACATACTAGATACTAAAACTCTTTCCAAAGTTTCCAATACCAACAAAAACTTCTGTAGTAACAATAAGATATGGAAAACCCAAGAGGTAATACAGAGAGAAATGTTGAAAGAAAAGGAACAAGATTTAGTTAAATGCACAAGCAAATTAAATTGCATTTTTCCCTTTTTTGTTTTGTTTATCGGTGACATGACTCTAAATTAATTTTTTCTCATTTAACACTCCGTGGTAGGTAGGTCCAAGACAGCATGTTTATTTTATGAAAGCATATTTTGTCATGAATGATTTTGTGTAAAATGCAAGCTCCAACCACCCATCAGAATATCTCAAGTAAGCAATACCTGTAAGGGCCTCCATTTTATATAAGACTCAGACAAGATCTGTTCCAGATGGTGGGACTGAGAGACAGGTTGCTACCTGTGAATTATTGTATATAATAGAATCTGTTCTGCAATATGTTGTATAATGAGGATAGAAAGTTCCTGATAAGTTAGTTCTAGCTGTCATAATTAGAAATTTATAAATAATTGAGAACTGGGGTAGAATACCAAATACTGAATTGATAATATACAGTTCAAATTAATTCCAATTTTATTTACTTTTTGGAAGCAACCACACAAAAAGGAAGTACACATTAATGAGTTTCAGAAAATACAAAAACTAATGGGAATGCAAACCATGAACGTCAGGCCAATTTAAAATTCGAATGTGGCTATCATTCCTACAGGTTATGTCCTGAAACACATAATCACAACTGAGTGTGTAATAATGGCTCCTATCACACCAGAAAATAAGGCACTGGTTCCATAAACAAACATCTAAACTTGCTTAGTCATGGACGAGCCCTCTGTTCCAAAGTGAATTATGAAGTTCTGTTGTCTAATAAAGTTTAAAGCAGAAGAATGAAAAACACATACCATTCTCCTACCAAAACAGCTCATGCTGCAAGCTACTCTCACAAGAATTGATGGTTTAGAGCTTACCAGCAGCAACAACTCAACAGCCATGGAGCGAAAAGCTTATTCTCGAATGCAAGTCAACAATGGGAAGACTCGCCCAAAGATTTTCCACTCAAATCCTAGAAACCGAGCTTCAGTATCCAACATAGCAGATGACTCAATGAGTGGCACTCTCATGTCATGAGAGAGAACTTCGTTGCTCACCTGAAAGTCACTGTATTTTGCTAAGGATGATTTTCTCCAGCTCTCTCATAAAGCCTGTCAGAAGAAATGGACCACCCAGCTGTTCTTTTTAACATGTATGGCGGCTTATAAAATAATTTATTTCGCATTGGGCAGATGCACAACATTGTACCCAAACTGAGTCTCTTAGGAAGTCACCGTTGCCATGCGAAATGAAGTTTGCTGTTCTAAGGCCTTGGAACTACTCATTGCTACTGTGACAATGTGGCGCGGCTGACAGTTCCTACATGTTGATAAGCAGCCAGAGTACTGCCCTCTCCTCTAGTGGATCTCCTTTAGAAATCGCCTTATCCACAGGGACACACCTGCTGCCCACAAACCGCTTTCCTGACTGCCTGTTGCGTGGCTAATCCATTTCTTCTGCAGCGATATACAACTCATTAACTAAAGAAATATGCAACTAGAAAGATAGAAAAGATGAAAAGAGATTTGTGTCAGAAGTTTGATACTCACTATCAATATCATTATCCATAATGCTATCAAACAGTTTTCTATAAATTGTCTCAATCATCACACAGATTTCAGTGAATCGCTGCTACACGAGTGAAACATGAGATATATCAGCCAAAGCCCAAGATTATGTGTTTCAGAGACAAGTATCATACAGGATTCGATGAAAGACAAGCGTCTTAGAGAAACTAGTTCTTCGATTAATAGTGAAAAAAATGAACAATGTGCATAAATTCTATGTGACAATAATGAACCTCAGTGAAATTCGGTTCAATAAAGAAGAAACTAAATTGACAGATAAAGGTATTCAGTGTAATATCACACAAAATCTGAATCAAAATAGTGTAAAATGTATGACAGGACATATCCAGGTAACCACTAATGCAGCAAAACTAGGTAGGTCCGATCAGTAAAAATCGCTTTGGAAACAAAGAAATTTATCGAAATATAAAAAGAAATAACAGACAGTAATAAGGATTTTAAAATCTTTAACATGCATCAATAACAAAGTGGCAATTGCAAAGGCTATGCTCAATAAAGTGGCAAAGGTATAACACACTTGTCATTATCAAAGAGGAAAATTACTTTTAAACAAAAGTGTAAACTTATTTAATGAAAATGAGATTTGTGAAAGTTCCTAATGGCTGATAATAAATTTTATTGGTGCTAAAGGACCAACTATATCTCAAAGCTACGAACTCACAATTGCCTAGACTGAGAGCACAATCGAAATTACATAATCTGTGCGTTTCAGTTACAGTTATTGTACATAAAATCAATTGTGCACGTTAGAAACTAGATAACAATTTCAATAAAATTCTAAGGCTATACAAATTTACAAACAAACAATCAATGTCAGAAAAAAGTAACTTATTGATCCTACGATCTATAACAGACATTTAAGAAGTTGTGAAGTTCATTTGGTCAGACATATAAGTGTTTTATACAAAAATTCCTACCAAGGAGACAATTGATACTTGTTGAAACATAGAAAGCTGAATCGTGGGGAATTGATGGAATTTTTAGGATTTGTAGAAACTGCCTTAGATTTTAACTGCTTTTCTTTCAACAATAAGGTACGCTGTCAACGAAATGGAATGGCTATAGGTAATTTCCTTGCTAGCGCAGTAGCAGATATATTTGTCAACTATATCGAATGTAAATTTTTAGAAGAAAACAAGAAATTAGAGCCAAACTGTTATATATTAACAATATGCTTTACAGTGGCAGTATAAACGAAATCTATATCATCATATGAATCTTAAGATATATGCTTCCTAACATGCAATTCACAGTCGAACACAATGAAGACCACTAACTCATTTCCTGGACTTGACTATTATACACAATAGAAGCAGAATCAGTTTCGAATATTTAGAAAGCCTACATATACTGATATGTTCATTAGTACAAACTTAAGCCATCCCTAAAAACATAAAAAGGACTCTTTATATCTCTGGTCCGTTAAAGTTACACTCAGACCCTGTTGAAAATGAAAAGGAAACGCTGATTTTGAAACACTATGAGAAATCGAATGACAGTGTTACTGGGAATGTTCATTTCATTCAAAATAACATAAAATGTACAACTGTAAGTATTTCAAGCGTAAAACACCCAGATTCGTCAGTATGACACACAGGCCTACAGGTAATATTTCAGATAAGACACATTGGCTTTTCGAATATAGAAATATTAATATGCGTCAAGGAGAACTCTTTACAAATGAAAGTGAAACACACTACAGACAGCCACTGAAATGATATTTACAATCTCGGCATTTACAATCTTAAAAGCAAGGACTGTGACAACAAGCTGGACAAATAAGTCTCAAATTCTTTGTGCAATTCAAAGAAAATACCATGAGTAGCAAGTACCATATTTGAAATTGATCAGCTCCTTAAATAATGAGCACTCAGTAGGTACCGAAACAGCAGTTTCAAAATACTGCAGCATGTTACTCATAGATGCATTAGAAAAAATAGAAATTCACATTTAATTGAGCAGACTGAGTTCAAGAAAAACTTTTCTATGACTTATTCGTTGATTTGTTCTCGTTTTAACAGACTGCCCTTTTGTTTTTATATTTTACAATTTGAACCTTTTTGAAATGAAAATAGCATGCCATACATAAAGCGACATGTTTTAACTCAATTATTAATGTCAGATGTGTGCACATAATAAGATGATTTTATAATGAGACTCCATTTTATTAAATTCAGAGGGAATAGAAAAGGTCAAATAAGATAACACCTGGAATTGTTACTAAACCTATATATTTGTATGGCTTGATTCGTTATAGCCATTATTATTATAAAATTACCAAATAAACAGCAACCAGTCGCAAAAACATGTTTTAGCGACTTGTTGCTTCTTATATGGTAATTTTATGGTTTACGGTCGCTACACAACTTGGGATATATATGGAGCCCACCATTCAGATTATTATTATATCATAGTATATGTTCAATGAGTTTAGGAGCTACTGATAAAATGTTAGTCTATGAAAACAAGTAGATATTGCACTGGAGCAGCCTTCCCCAAATCCACACACTGGGTGTTGCTCATCACTACACTGGCTCACTAACGAGATTGATCTTCTAGGAAAGTCTGTGTTGAAAATGGTATTGGCTTCAATGAAGAACACTGAACATTCTTCCATAACGGTTGACGAAACAAGTGATTTTTCGATTCACGAAAAAAGGGATATTTTTTATTCGTACTGTCGATGATTCTTTAATCATCAAGGAAGACTTTATTGGCTTATACGAGACCCCCAACACTGAATCACAAACTCTGTTTAGTATTTAAAAGAAGATTTTGCTCTTCTTGATTTGTCAATGTATAACTTAAGAGGACAGTGCTACGATGGTGCCTCGAATATGAGAGGTAAGTTCAAAGGACTAAAAAAAGTTAGTTGTGGATATAGAACCAAAAGCACATTATGTGCACTGCACTGCTCACAGTTGAGACTTTTCTATTAGGGATATTAAGGCTTTAGCTAAGGACTTAATAAACACCGTAAGGGAATCCAACAAAAAGATGGGACTTTTCAGAAACATATGCAGGGAGAGCGCCAACGACCAAGCTGATCTACAACCCCTTTGCCTGACTCGATGGACTATGCGAGCTTCTAGTATCTCGAGAATACTGAAAAACTTTGAAGAACTAGAGTTTTTTGAAATATTTTCTGCAGAGGACAAAACAGAGGCAGGTTACAAATGTGCAGGCTACCTTGAGTCAATGTTACACTTTTAAAACTTATTTCTTTTTACTTCTTTATTTCCTTGCAATGAACCCAGTAGAGGATGTCAACGAAAAAATTCAATGCACTCATCTAAGTGAAAAAAATATATGAGGGCTTGATTTGTATATTTAATGGAAGCGTGATAGTTTGGAACACTTTTGAGAATTGTGTTTACAAGAAAAACCTTGATGATCCTTCGCTTCCTGGGAATCGAAATATACCAAAAGAAGTATGAAAACAACCAAGCCAGCTCACCGCACACTTTCAAAACCTCAAAGGACTTCTACAAAGCTTTTTACATTAAAGTTTGTGAAATGGGGTTGTCTTGCATTACTGAGCGGTTCGCTTCAACTGGACTCATACAGGTCATTGCAGTCCAACAAGAGTGCTTGCTTATAGTAAACAGAGGTGAAACAAATTTGGAAAAAGCAACGGAGGTTTCAAAACTGACCTGGACATTGAGAGACAGTGGTTACACTTGAATGTGTTAGCTGATATTGCTAATAAAAAAACAACTGGTCTTAAAAAAACATGTGTGATCTAAGAAAGTACGTTACACTAGGGTCTGCAGTTGGAGAAATGTTATATGAAGTAGTGAAGTGCATTAAGCTTCTCCAGGTAGTTCCAATCACGACAGCAACAGCAGAACGGTCATTTACCGCCCTTAAGCGACTGAAGTAATATCTCTGATCAACAATGGGACAGAATCGATTGAACAACTTGGCTGTTCTTCATGCATACCAAGATGTTTTGGATGAATTGGCTATCCAACCAGTCAGACGGTCTACATTTGCACCTTCCTAAAGACACACTACCCCTAATAATGGCATTTAGAGCAATATCAAAAATCCTTATAAAATATAGAATTAAATAGATACATAACGTTAAATTTTCACTTTCGAAATATGAGTACTAGGTTAGTACTGTATTACTATATTACTAAAGTACTGTATTGATTATTTTCAAATACTTAAATATTTTTAAGATGTAAGACTCAATTAAGAGGCGCTATTTACATACTTTTTAACTGAAAGTATAAGGCATACTGTGTTAATATGATTAACTGTATTTTAGCATTAACTCTGTGATATTGTTTTTATTTGATGAACCCTGAGCCTTATTCAAAGCAAGCTTAAATTAGTTATTTCACTTATTAATTAAAGTGCTGTTGCCGGGTGACAGCAATATTTTATGTTTTATTCTTTTAATGATAGTTCAGGATTTATTTAAATATAATTTCAGTCTTTTCTGAGCTATATCTTCACTGCTCTGTAATAGTCTATAAGCATGATAATTACTGTAAATTAAATTAGGTTTTTACGAAAATCCCGTGTTTGTTTATGTTTTGTTTCTTTTTTCAAAGCCAAAAAATATGTCAAGCTTGTCGAGTTTCCTAGAGTGTCGAGTTATCGAGAGTCCAGTTTTCGGGATTCTAATGTTGATCATATGACTCTAAAATGCTTAAAACAACTTTAAAACTCACTATTTTTCATCTAAAATTAAGAAAATTTGCGTGGGCAAGACCCCCCAGTATTGGCCCCCAATACATTTTATAAGTCGGCGCGCCTGGTCATACTCTTTCTCAACCGCAGACATACATCGTGTTGTTAAATTCAATTCTGATCTACCTTAAGTGTCAACGGAGCTCTTAGTTAGATTCTTTGAGTCTTGTTTTATAGTTGAGACTCACATTTGTGGAGCTCAGATATCTTTTTACTCGTATGTGGAAAACACCCAGATGTAAATACAACAGTTAGTATTGATTCCAAGAAACAGTCTCGCAGTCAGCCCTTGAGTCATCTGGAAATAAGTAAGCACAAGCTTCCAATATGTGTAATTATCACATGAAATATTTACATGCAGTAGATTTCGATATTCTTAGTTCGTCTGCTACATAGTGGTATTCAAGTGGCATTTGTAGTCCATAATTTCTGTCAGCTAAGCTGTAATACTGTCAGAGTATAAAGTGTTTCAAGACATTTCGTGAATTCTTTGTGCACAATACTTTAACTTCGTGAAAGTTGTGTTTAGATCGTTAGTTACATAACCCACAGTTCAATTGAACAATTCTTCTATCGAAATGTGGAATGAGTTAGTTTACAGGAAGAGGATGCTTGGTTAGTTTAACATTAATGAACTCATTATTATTTGGCCCTACTCATGCAACTACTCTTAAAAATAAGTTTTTTTCAGGCTACAGATTTTTAAATATAAAGTCGTTCGTGTAACTGAATAAATAGTTCGGGAGAAAGATGTTATGTTTGATTTAAAACTTCCTTTGCTTCCTGTCAAAAAAATTTATGTTCTTGAGCAGATGATCAAATATTTTTGTTCCTGCTTACTGAAGACCTTACTGATCCACTGATAGCTCTAATAATTGGTAACCAAGATCACCTTTTTCTATAGTGTTCTAGGTATTGACCTCACTGTTCTTCTCAAATTATGATAGTTACTTATTATGAAATTTATTAGCGAATACATGTATTTGTAACATTGCAGTTAAAACCTGAAACTGTTCGAAGAGCTGTCTACATGATGACCGCTGGTCGCTCTCTTTTGTGGAATCAGTACTTTCTTTCTAAATGGTGAGCTATTCCCGAAAACTATTCCGTGAGAAATTGTTGAGAGGAAATATGCAAAATATTTCAGGACGTTGGTAGGTGTGTTTCGTAGACTAACGTCCACACGGAAGGCAGAAGTGGATGACTTTAATTGTTTGAGAAGCTGTTTCATTTCTAATTTTCGTCATCATGTAACCGGAATATCAGAATTGCTCTACTCTATTTACTGACTTTCGCTGATGAGCTGCATCGTTTGTGGTGTATCCTACAAGGGGGTGGGGGATGGATCCCAAGGAGCTTTTTTTATTTTAAATTTTAATAGAAAGAAAGTTTGTCTGTCTCTTCAAGACGTGAGCTTCTTGCTTCATGGACGTTGGTAGCCAGCGATGGTGCCACTGCAGAGGAGGAGAGAGAAACTGTTTATTCCGATACAGAGAACTGAATAAAAAACATGGCCTTTCTTATTGGCACATTACTTACCGCAAGGTTGCAACTTTGGCAGCTGGCAAAATATAAATATTTAACAGCCTTATAAAGAAGAGAGCATTCATGATTTAAAACATTTATTTAAGACTTAATAGAATGTCACACTACCGTTCAAAAACCAGCAAGTTTCGTAAAAAGGATCAAATTGTAATTTTCCCGAGTTTTGTCGGTCGGCACACACACACAGGGCACAGAAACAAACCCAACATGAGACACCACAAACAGGAAATCGACACATGTCAGCACCAGAGGAGAACAAGGGACTACTGGCAAACATTAACAACCCGGTTTGTAGGCTGACACGCTATAGATTCATTATGCTTTCAGTAATTAAAATTCTGTTAATATCATCAAAGCGCAAAAAACTTTTTGCTATGCCATGAGGCAATTAGAGTTTATTCGACAGTGCACTTGAGAATTGTTATGATATACTGTACACTGTTTGGTTGTCCTGCCTCCTAATTTACAATAACTTACGTAGATTTAATATTATTACTAGCGTTATTAATTTTTTTCAGGACACACAACCTTATTGGCTTTTTAAAGACACTCCTTAAAATAGTACAGTATTTTTTGTAGTATGAAAATAATGTTGGATGTTGACTTATTCTGGCCTTTATATAAATTTTCTGCTCCCTATTACATCAGATGTCAATTCCCTTCGTTATCGATGGTTTACTCGTTTTTCTGATGTTTTTGATGGATTTCCTGGATAACATTTTAGAAACGAGACTTTCAAATATTGACACTATGCAATAAATTGAATTTGAAACTAATATCTTTTTCTACAAATACTTCATCTCATGCTGCTTCCTTCAATTTACTATAAAAACATTATATCCGGTTCTCAGTGCTTTCTATGAATGTGCCTCAGCGCTGTAAGAAGCTACACTGATAATCTAGCTCAATAAGGCATGTAGTTTTCTCATAAATAGCTGAAATTTTCCTGAGGGGGATTTGCAGAATGTTAGAATTAGCAGAGAAGAATTCTGCAATAGCAACTCACAAACACGTCCCTTTAAGTTCCAATCCACACAAAAACTGTCTGTTTCAATATTTTTGGTTTTGTGTCCAATTTTCCCAAGTCAATTCTACATGAAAATTACGCGAGTTTATAATTCCTGACATTTTACATTTCCATTCCTGTTGTTACACAGAGTTCAGGAACGCACACGACATCTATTTCTTCAGTATTTCCCACATCTTCTAGAAATATGAGAAACCCATCTACGTTGTTTCTGAACCCTCTAATGTCTTGATGAAATAAATAAATTTTATTTTTCGGGAAACTGTGACACATCTGTTGATTCTGTTCTGCACCAATTTCTTTCAGTATTGTCTGTAACCTGGTTCCAGGCCTGGACAAGGCAGTGTAAAAATTCCACAAAACCTACGCTAGTATGTGCTGTTGCCACCTACCTCCTTGAGGTCACATTAAATACTACAGTCTAAGTTGCTATTCAGGCTGATTCCTGATCCTTCTACTGTATCTACCTGATCCTCCACATTAAAATCTCTGCACAATGCCCCCTGCACCGTCACCTGGGAAAGCTCGGCATTAGGGTTTGTAACGCTTGTGAACTAGTGTTTTACACCTAGCCACTCGTGTAACATTTGGCCTACACCCTTCCATAACTGCTACATAGCAGCAAGACTTTTCTTTCTTATGATCTCAGATGTTAAGTCCCATAGTGCTAGGAGCCATTTGAACCATTTTTATAAAAACTAACATGTAGTGCTGAGTACTTACTGCTGTTTACGACAGGGCGCTTGGACAGTGTCTGGTGCCGGTGAATCTGTCTGATTGTGATGTTTTGAAGAAGCAAAATTATGCCGCTACAGATCATTCCAAAGAAGTGATGTGTGTCGCTACGCCTTATTATCGACATATAGTAGTCGCGACTGACCGATGACCTCGCTGTTTGGTCTCTTCCCCCAAACAATCCAATCCAATCCAATAGTCGGGCTGAAAAATTATAAAATAAGGTACCGAACATGAAGGGGTAGCTGCTGCTTCGGAGTCGTTCTTTTTGTTTGAATATGGCGGTCTATGTCAGGGAACGACGGTCGTCTTGAATATAAGCAAACCTGCAAGAGGAAGTAACTGCTCGGACACGAAAATAGAAGTTCCATGGACCTCTGGCCTACTGTCAAGAAGCGCTGAGTTCCTACGAATAAAAATACGAACAGTGGATATTAGCCTAGGAGAGAGAAACAAATGGAATGAAATTCACTCTGCTGATTCTGATAGCTGATGGAAGGTACTGATGTTGTCTGATTGTTACGTATTTGAGAAGGTGACATGTAATTTATTTATTCTAATTGGAATTCACACATTACTAAATTGAAGTTTAAAATGTGGTTTGCCTGTTCTTAGTTCTATTTAAGACTCGGTGAGGAAGTAGGTCTAAGGGTAGCGACTTTGATTCATAATCAAAACGTTTTCGGTCCCGGGTTCGATCCCCGCCACTCCCTAAATTTTGATAAATAATCAACATTGGCGGCCGAAGACTTCCGGCATAAGAAGTCAGCCTCATTCTGCCAACGGCCTTGTCAGAGAGGGCGGAGGAGCGGATAGAGGTTCAGGGCACTCTCTTGTCCTAGGGGTGGGAAATTGCCCCTAAAGGCGGAAGAATCAGCAATGATCAACGACATGAGGATGCAGAAGGCAATGGAAACCACGTAACGTGTATCCACAGGACATGTGGCCTGTAATTGAAGAAGTGTCATGATGATCTCTCCATCGGCAAAAGATTCCGGATCTCCGGGAGGGGACTGCCAAGGGGGAAGTTACCATGAGAAATAGGTTCTACGAGTCGGGGCGTGGTATGTCATAAGCTTGAACGTGGTAGGAAAACTAGAAAATCTGAAAAGGGAAATGCAAAGGCTCAATCTAGATATAGTAGGCGTCAGTGAAGTGAAGTGGACGGAAGACAAGGATTTCTGGTCAGATGATTATCGGGTAATATCAACAGCAGCAGAAAATGGTATAACAGGTGTAGGATTCGTTATGAATAGGAAGGTAGGGCAGAGGGTGTGTTACTGTGAACAGTTTAGTGACCGGGATTTTCTAATCAGAATCGACAGCAGACCAACACCGACAACGATAGTTCAAGTATACGTGACGACGTCGCAAGCTGAAGATGAACAGATAGAGAAAGTATATGAGGATATTGAAAGGGTAATGCAGTATGTAAAGGGGGACGGAAACCTTATAGTCATGGGCGACTGGAATGAAATTGTAGGGGAAGGAGTAGAAGAAAAGGTTACAGGAGAATATGGGCTTGGGACAAGGAATGAAAGAGGAGAAAGACTAATTGAGTTCTGTAACAAGTTTCAGCTAGTAATAGCGAATACCCTGTTCAAGAATCACAAGAGGAAGAGGTATACTTGGAAAAGGCCGGGAGATACGGGAAGATTTCAGTTAGATTACATCATGGTCAGACAGAGATTCCGAAATCAGATATTGGATTGTAAGGCGTACCCAGAAGCAAATATAGACTCATATCACAATATACACTCCTGGAATCTGAAATAAAAAACACCGTGAATTCATTGTCCCAGGAAGGGGAAACTTTATTGACACATTCCTGGGGTCAGATACATCACATGATCACACTGACAGAACCACAGGCACATAGACACAGGCAACAGAGCATGCACAATGTCGGCACTAGTACAGTGTATATCCACCTTTCGCAGCAATGCAGGCTGCTATTCTCCCATGGCGACGATCGTAGAGATGCTGGATGTAGTCCTGTGGAACGGCTTGCCATGCCATTTCCACCTGGCGCCTCAGTTGGACCAGCGTTCGTGCTGGACGTGTAGACCGCGTGAGACGACGCTTCATCCAGTCCCAAACATGCTCAATGGGGGACAGATCCGGAGATCTTGCTGGCCAGGGTAGTTGACTTATCCTTTTAGAGCGCGTTGGGTGGCACGGGATACATGCGGACGTGCATTGTCCTGTTGGAACAGCAAGTTCCCTTTCCGGTCTAGGAATGGTTGAACTATGGGTTCGATGACGGTTTGGATGTACCGTGCACTATTCAGTGTCCTCTCGACGATCACCAGAGGTGTACGGCCAGTGTAGGAGATCGCTCCCCACACCATGATGCCGGGTGTTGGCCCTGTGTGCCTCGGTCATATGCAGTCCTGATTGTGGCGCTCACCTGCACGGCGCCAAACACGCATACGACCATCATTGGCACCAAGGCAGAAGCGACTCTCATCGCTGAAGACGACACGTCTCCATTCGTCCCTCCATTCACGCCTGTCGCAACACCACTGGAGGCGGGCTGCACGATGTTGGGGAGTGAGCGGAAGACGGCCTAACGGTGTGCGGGACCGTAGCCCAGCTTCATGGAGACGGTTGCGAATGGTCCTCGCCGATACCCCAGGAGCAACAGTGTCCCTAATTTGCTGGGAAGTGGCGGTGCGGTCCCCTACGGCACTGCGTAGGATCCTACGGTCTTGGCGTGCATCCGTGCGTCGCTGCGGTCCGGTCCCAGGTCGACGGGCACGTGCACCTTCCGCCGACCACTGGCGACAACATCGATGTACCGTGGAGGCCTCACGCCCCACGTGTTGAGCAATTCGGCGGTACGTCCACCCGGCCTCCCGCATGCCCATTATACGCCCTCGCTCAAAGTCCGTCAACTGCACATACGGTTCACGTCCACGCTGTCGCGGCATGCTACCAGTGTTAAAGACTGCGATGGAGCTCCATATGCCACGGCAAAGTGGCTGACACTGACGGCGGCGGTGCACAAATGCTGCGCAGCTAGCGCCATTCGACGGCCAACACCGCGGTTCCTGGTGTGTCCGCTGTGCCGTGCGTGTGGTCATTGCTTGTACAGCCCTCTCGCAGTGTCCGGAGCAAGTATGGTGGGTCTGACACACCGGTGTCAATGTGTTCTTTTTTCCGTTTCCAGTAGTGTAGTAGTGATGAAGAGTAGGCTGAAGTTCGAGACATTAGTCAGGAAGAATCAATACGCAAAGAAGTGGGATACGGAAGTTCTAAGGAATGACGAGATACGTTTGAAGTTCTCTAACTCTATATATACAGCAGTAAGGAATAGCGCAGTAGGCAGTACAGTTGAAGAAGAATGGACATCTCTAAAAAGGGCCATCACAGAAACTGGGAAGGAAAACATAGGTACAAAGAAGGTAGCTGCGAAGAAACCATGGGTAACAGAAGAAATACTTCAATTGATTGATGAAAGGAGGAAGTACAAAGATGTTCCGGGAAAAACAGGAATACAGAAATACAAGTCGCTGAGGAATGAAATAAATAGGAAGTGCAGGGAAGCTAAGACGAAATGGCTGCAGGAGAAATGTGAAGACATCGAAAAAGATATCATTGTCGGAAGGACAGAGTCAGCATACAGGAAAGTCAAAACAACCTTTGGTGACATTAAAAGCAACTGTGGTAACATCAAGAGTGCAACGGGAATTCCACTGTAAAATGCAGAGGAGAGAACAGATAGGTGGAAACAATATATTGAAAGCCTCTATGAGGGTGAAGATTTGTCTGATGTGATAGAAGAAGAAAAAGGAGTCGATTTAGAAGAGATAGGGGATCCAGTATTAGAATCGGAATTTAAAAGAGCTTTGGAGGACTTACGGTCAAATAAAGCTGAAGGGATAGATAACATTCCATCAGAATTGTTGGTGTGTAGAATATATGAGTCTGGCGACATACCATCTGACTTTCGGAGAAGCATCATCCACACAATTCCGAAGACGGCAAGAGCTGACAAGTGCGAGAATTATCGCACAATCAGCTTAACAGCTCATGCATCGAAGCTGCTTACAAGAATAATATACAGAAGAATGGAAAAGAAAATTGAGAATGCGCTGGGTGACGATCAGTTTGGCTTAAGGAAAAGTAAAGCCAGGAGAGAGGCAATTCTGACGTTATGGCTAATAATGGAAGCAAGACTAAAGAAAAATCAAGACACGTTCATAGGATTTGTCGACCTGGAAAAGGCGTTCGACAATATAAAATGGTGCAAGCTGTTCAAGATTCTGAAAAAAGTAGGGGTAAGCTATAGGGAGAGACGGGTCATATACAATATGTACAAAAACCAAGAGGGAATAATAAGAGTGGACGATCAAGAACAAAGTGCTCGTATTATGAAGGGAGTAAGACAAGGCTGTAGCCTTTCGCCCCTACTCTTCAATCTGTACATCGAGGAAGCAATGATGGAAATAAAAGAAAGGTTCAGGAGTGGAATTAAAATACAAGGTGAAAGGATATCAATGATACGATTCGCTGATGACATTGCTATCCTGAGTGAAAGTGAAGAAGAATTAAATGATCTGCTGAACGGAATGAACAGTCTAATGAGTACACAGTATGGTTTGAGAATAAATCGGAGAAAGACGAAGGTAATGAGAAGTAGTAGAAATGAGAACAGCGAGAAACTTAACATCAGGATTGATGGTCACGAAGTCAATGAAGTTAAGGAATTCTGCTACCTAGGCAGTAAAATAACCAATGACGGACGGAGCAAGGAAGACATCAAAAGCAGACTCGCTATAGCAAAAAAGGTATTTTTGGCCAAGAGAAGTCTACTAATATCAAATACCGACCTTAATTTGAGGAAGAAATTTCTGAGGATGTACGTCTGGAGTACAGCATTGTGTGGTGGTGAAACATAGACTGTGGGAATACCGGAACAGAAGAGAATCGACGCATTTGAGATGTGGTGCTATAGACGAATGATGAAAATTAGGTGGGCTGACAAGGTAAGGGTTGAGGAGGTTCTATGCAGAATCGGAGAGGAAAGGAAAATGTGGAAAACACTGATAAGGAGAAGGGACAGGATGATAGGACATCTGCTAAGACATGAGGGAATGACTTCCATGGTACTAGAGGGAACTGTAGAGGGCAAAAACTGTAGAGGAAAACAGAGATTGGAATACGTCAAACAAATAATTGAGGACGTGGGTTGCAAGTGCTACTCTGAGATGAAGAGCACAGAAGAAGAGATGAGTAGCACAGGAAAGGAATTCGAGGCAGGCCGCATCAAACCAGTCAGTAGACAGATGACAAAAAAAAAAAAAAAAGAGGAAGTAGTCTGATTAGACTTAAATTACAGTATGGTCAAGAGTAAAGTTAGAGGAGCTACTGAATATTCCACGTCAACATCACTCACGGAATAGCAATCGTATGGTTTTCGGCTTCAAGGAAAAAGCTACGCATTCAATGCTGCACCTCTTCCGGCATTTGAATTGCGCTGTCTCTGATCATTTTCCTTGCACGATGTTAGCAATTGCCAAACGTTGAGATTAATTCTCACCTTTCTCTGCTTAACTTCATTTGGAGAATTATTAGTAAAGATCTTGGAAAACATATTGCATTATGTGGATGGTTCTAATGCGGTTGGCGATTGGATTTGGTGCGTTTCCCATGAAGAGAGGAAGGTGTTATTGAGGTGTCTCTTCGTAGAGCATAAGCATTGTGTGAATGGCTGTGACTGAGGGAGATGCGGATATCGGATGAGAAACTAGTTGGGCACGCTTAGCAGAAACGTTTCTGACATGACGTAGCGTTATGAGCAGATATGAGCGTTGATATTAGAAAGTAGCCACAAAGGTCCAAGCGTTTTCGCCGAGGTTCCGACTGTCAGCAACTTAAATCACATTTCGAGTGTTGAATAATTGACTGTTTTAGCGTAAAAACTAGGGTTCGGCTATTTACCCAGTAGCTTTGCTCACCGGTAACTGATTGACCTATACTACAAATACATTATCGATATTTTGAGACAAGTGACTAGATTATCACACTTTGTTCGAGGATTCGTGTTAAACCATTGAATATAGAATTATCGCAACATTCAAGTACATAATGTTCTACTACTGGTATGAAGTACACACATTGGTACAACAGTCACAATCGATTGTAGTATCACAGTTCTATAGATTCTAAGACCGAGAAATAGTCTACAGCGATTGACACCATCATGGAGGCTGTAAGCTATTTCTACTTTAAAAAAATAAGTAAAGAATTCTTTACCACTTACAGACCACTGGAAATTTATTTACCTAGTTACAACATGGCGGATTATGCAGATGATAAGTATTTGCGGGCACGTCAGGAACTCCATTCCGTAGCGATTCCGTATACTGCCTCGTGCAATAGTAAGTCTTTCCGAAAACATGGGTAATTCACTATCTGTGACAATGTTTGATGTTTATCGTTACAATTCCCTTACCATTCTTATTTATTATAGGAGTAAAACTGATGTACGCATGGTCGACATATGCTAACCGTTACTGTGCTCGTATATGTACAGACCAGTGAACGACGAATTAACACACGTCAAGTCAGCAGATAAAACACGGTTCTCGCACACTTTGCTGACATGAATCCGGCGTGAAACCTGCAACGCCAAGAGATTTAATGCATTAGCCAAGGGAGGACCGGCTTGGCGTACAAAGCCGCTGTAATCTAATACACGGCCCGCCTCGTTAGCGAACAACGAATTATCTACACGCTGTAAAGTTTACAAGCACTGTGATGTTTAGTGCACCGGTAAATTTTCGTAGAGCGTCTGAAGTAAAACAGCTGACACAATCGGTTAAGCTGAGCTTAGGAGCCAGGTGGAGCGCCGCCAAGATGTCTGTCGTGCAGTTCATCCGAAAAACTGCTCCACTCTGATATTTTATTTTGTATGAAAAGTTGGTTAACGTGAAATAATTGCTATCTATTTCTACTTTGTCTTTATTTGATTAAGGGAGATCTTCATCTATAATGAAACTACTGTGAATAAAAAAACGCTACTCTGGTACAGGTCTTATTTATCCAACACAGTTTTTCACTTAAGAGGGAATGGTTTAACCCGCAACTTCGAAACCAACCCTGAAAATTTCATGCAGCATGAATACAACGAAAGAAATGCACTGGCAAAATTTTGGTTGGTAAGACGCATTGCAAGTTTTTTTTTTTTAATGTTGAAGTTACCCTTCTTTGTCGCACGAAGAACCACTTATGACAGCAGTTTGTGCAGCCCTTCTTGCGTAGTGTACGATCGCTTGTGCCAAGAGAACGTAGCCTCACGTAGTGCGAATATACGGAGGAATACCACTAATTTGAAGCTCATAAATCATACAAAAATGTTTCGTACCATTAATGTTTTGAATAACAGACAGTTGATATCTACAGCTAAACTTTTGCATACATAATTGTTACACAGGTGACTAGAGAGGAAAATAAGTCAAGATATTGTTTGGTATTACATTACAGACGACTTCCTTGAATTGTGACTTTGATTTATCAAACTGAAATATTTCTTAGACATACATAATTTTACAGCAATTCCTGTAACACAATTGTGATATTTTTTTCAATAATTTATAGTTTAGTAATAATGATTTCCCTGTTTATTCCCCATAGTCGTCACATTAAAGCGAAGTGTCATTTGAATGAGGGAAACAAACGTTTTCCTTGCGCAGGCACACCTGACAGAAGATTAATCAATGTTTTCAGGTATTTCACAGTAATTACTAGTTATATTTAGACAGAATTACAGTGGAATAAGAAATGATCCCTGCCGTTGTTCTGTTTATAGTACTGCATACTTAGCATACTTAAGGCAATTTATAAAAATGTGTTGATCCAATCTTATATATAAATGACTGCAGTTTAAGAATACTGTTGGACCTCAAACGGCACACTGCTGTCGCGAATTGTATTTCCTTAAAATATTTTCCATAGTTGAAAACATGCCATACCGAAAGTCACATTCGTTGTTCTGGGTGGAATCTGAATTATAACAACAATCTTTTCTTCGTCCTCTTGAAAGACAGGAGTATCGTTATGTCGAGGCCAACTCTCCAAGAAGAACAATGACTTTTTTTCTGTAGCTGTTTAGAAACAGTCTCGAATGAAACGTTAAAAATTATCCTTCCCTATTTTTCCAGATTTTGAGAGGTCGATTACAATATTTTTACCACTAAATCTTTCCTCATTTCATTTTGGGCCCTAATATGCCATGAGGCCCCTGAAGGCATACATAAAGCTGTGGAAACAGTACCCCACTCGTACTTACCACTGCCATTGTTGTTTTCACTTTTAATTGTAGGAAACAACGTTGTTCTGCGGTTTCCCATACTGTATCTATTTTTGAATCTGGTCAAAAAAGTCGAAGAAGACTTGAATAAGCAATGTTCATTTCCGTTGCCTTCAGAGGGCCTAGTCTCGTAGCACCCCTTCGGTAACAATGCATTGTCTCTTACGAGGAGCTCTACGTGGTTCATATCTCAAGAACAGTTGTGCATGTAATTTATTTTGTTTCGGGGTTCTGTTGGTTATTAGTCGCGGATAACTGGACTGGCTACAATGTACAGTAAATCTTTCGGTTAGTTTTTCTTTCACGCTTTTGTGAGTTTCATTTTGGCACATATTTATGACTTCGTTTAAGTCTTTCTTCCATTTATGCAGTTCATAGTCACATTTTACGAAACAAAACTGAGTTTGCACGGGTCTTAACATTAAACGTTGAACACAATAAACAATAATTAAGTTTTACCTCCATTGTTAACATTTATGCCATTGCAAAGAAAGTGGTAATTATTTTCGACAATAGCTGGGGCACCGGGCTTGGAATTCCTTGCTTCTGTCGTTCGAAGATCTTTCTTGTTGTGTTCTATGAATAATATGTAGGGATGTCGACATATGGTAATGTTCTCGCGATTGGCCCCATTTGGCACAACTGATAAAAAGCTGTTAATGTTGTGAACTGAGGTGGTTCGCTTGCAGTTTTTCCGGCGGTGTCTTTTGTTAATCAAACTCTCCGACCATTCTCCAAATGCACTGCTAGGTGTTGCACAGTTGGTTCACGTTCGTGTATGGGAAAACCGAAAATCCGCCACGCTTCTTCGTTACTGTTGATATATCTTCGTATTTTGTACATGAGAATATCGTCGTTTCTGTTTTGTTGTTCGTTGTCATTAGCTGTTTGCAATGCTGCTTTGTCAGTGCTGTTGTTCACATATATACAGACATATTTGATGGAGTTCACTGAACTGCGGTATTATTATGTGAGCTTGGCACATTTTGGAAAGTACACATACCAAAAAAGGATTTCCATCACCCCAGTTCCCAGAACTGCTGTAGATAGACGTTGACTGTGTTTATTGTATCACATGCACAGTCCCTTTGACTGTTCAGGGATGTCACTAAACCGGCCCAGAGATGTAAACAACCATGCATGAGCAGCGCCTATTAGACGGAGAGGATCCGACAACCAATCAGTTCCAGACATTCCACAAGGAAGGAGGTACACGGCTCGTGTTGTCTGTAGTTCAACCATGCCTAGATGGTCAATAAGCGGTTCGATCGCGTCCGCATTGTTACTTTGTGCCATGAAGGGCTCTCAACGAGGGAAATGTCCAAGTGTCTCGGAGTGAACCAAAGCGATGTTGTTCGGACGTGGAGAAGATACAGAGAGAGACAGGAACTGTCGATGACATGCCTCGCTCAGGCCGTCCAAGGGCTACTACTGCAGTACATGACAGTTACCTACGGATTATGGCTCGGATGAAAGCTGACAGCAACGTAATCATGTTGAATAATGCTTTCCGTGCAGCCACAGGACGTCGTATTATGACTCAAACTGTGCGCAGTAAGCTGCACGATGCGCAACTTCACTCCCGACGTCCATGGCAAGGTCCATCTTTGCAACCACGACACCATGCAGTGCAGTAAAGATGGGCCCAACAACATGCCGAATGGGCCGCTCAGGATTGGCATCACGTTCTCGTTACCGATGAATGTCGCATATGCCTTCAACCAGACTATGGTCGGAGACGTGTTTGGAGGCAACCCGGTCAGGCTGAACGAGTTAGACACACTGTCCAGCGAGTGCAGCAAGGTGGAGATTCCCTACTGTTTTGGTGTGGCGTTATGTGGGGCCGACGTACGTCGCTGGTGGTCATGGAAGGCGCCGTAACGGCTGTACGATACGTGAATTCCATCCTCCGACCGACAGTGCAAACATATCGGCAGTATATTGCCGAGGCATTCGTCTTCATGGTCAACCTTCCATGCCCCCATAGTGCACATTTATGAATGACTTCCTTCAGGATAACGACATCGCTCTACTAGAGTGGCCAGTATGTTCTCCAGACATGAAGCTTATCGAATATGCCTGGGATGGACGAAAAGGGCTGTTTATGGACGACGTGACCCACCAACCGCTCTGAGGGATCTGAGCCGAATCGCGTTGAGGAGTGGGACAATCTTGACCAACGTGCCTTGATGAACTTGTGGATTGTACGCCACGACGAATACAGGCATGAATCAATGACAGAGGACTTACCACTGGGTATTAGAGGTACCGTTGTGTACAACAGTCGAATGCCAGAGGACTTGCCACTGGGTATTAGAGGTACCGTTGTGTACAACAGTCGGGACCACCACCTCATAAGATCTTGCTGTATGTTGGTACAACATGCAATGGGTGGTTTTCATGAGCAATAAAAAGGGAGGAAATTATGTTTATGTGGATCCCTATTGTATTTTCTTTACAGGTTCCGGAACTCTTGGAACCGAGGTGATGTAAATCTTGTTTTTATGTGTGTAGTATGGTACCACCCATTGATTATCTGTTTCCAGTTCGTCGCTTCCTTGTATTCGTAATTTTTCTGTGAAGCCACCGTTTTTAATCGATCGTCTTCTATATTTCGGAGAGCCATCAATTCCAGTTTCTGTGTCGTCCAAGTGTGGTTTGGGGTATTTTTTTGCACTTTTCCACCACTCATACACGGCGTATAACGGTTTAGCGGCCCACATGGCACGTGAATGACGTTTCTCAATGCTCTATCGTACAGTTCTGAATCTTCTTGTGGGAAATTCAGCTTCGACGACTTTGTCGATATGTATGGGATGTATTCTGTCATGTAGCTGTAAGAGACTGTGTTAGAGAAGTAATTCGATTGTGTACCCCCAGCATCTAATGATTCCAAGATGTGGTATTTTGTGATGACTTCAATAAATCTCATTTGTTTTTGTCGGAAATCTCGGACTATTAAGTCACGTCGATGCATGGGGCTTGTCCATAGTAGTTAGGTAATGGCAGTGTTGGCGCATTTTATTAATGTGAGTTGCATACATTCAGGGGCAAACGTGATTGAATTATGACCCTCTCCCACACTCCATAACCTATTTTTCAACTAACTGGTTTATGACCCCCTAAGGGTTAATTCATTACCCCCTGAGAATAGTCCATCCCTCTGAGAAATCCCTCAGCCCTTCCTTTCCCCCGCCTCCATCCCTAGTCCTCTGGGACATCCCCAAACCATGACCCCCTTCACCAATAAAATCACAATATAGAAATAAAATTAATTGACTAATTAATTAAATCGATCAATTAATTAACCTCTCCCCTCTGGGAAATCCCCCAGCTATCTTCTCCCATTCCCCTCTCCACCACCCCTCCCCAGTTTGTAAATTATGGATAAAAGACTCAATCTGTGCTACAGAGAAAGGATCTCACGGTACAAAATTTAAGTAAATATCAATTGCATAGTAGAATATACTGTTGATTTAAAAAAAAAAATCTGTGAATTCAATCTCTTTATTTGGTGGGAAAACCTCACATCCAGTAATGCCATGCCATAATCACATAATTAGTTTGCTACCAATTGAAATGTGTTGTTGGGAAATTTTTGTGTTTGTGCTCAGCTTGACATGTAGGGAATGACTGAGATAGTACACAGTGCCACCAACAGAGGTCATCCCACCCCCCATCTCTCGCCCCCCCCCCTTCCCACCCTTCAAAAAAAAAAAAAAAAAAAAGAAACTGGTGGGAAAAAGAATCAGTCCGTGCTGGAGAGGAAAGATCTCAGAATTCGAAATTCAAATCAGTTATTTACTGATGCATATTCCTTATTTAATCAGTTTGTGGGATCATGTCAGCACCGCTCTCTGCCAGTTCCTATTAAGTACCACTTGTAAGCACCAAGGAATGGAATGAAGTGCAGTATAGTAGCCGATGTTTGAGGTCTCCCACGTGTCTATATGTCATCAGGGCACTGCCACAGAGGTCAAAAACAGCCAAGTACCCTAATTGCAGATCACAATACTAAATACCAGCCGCCTTTGATCTCGTTTCCTCAAACAAAACACCAAGTCGAGGCATTCTGTTGATCGGGAAATTCCGGAGTCGCTTATAATCTCTGTTATCTCAAGAGGCTACTACTGGTTCTGTGTGTCAACCATCTCCAATATGCAGAGAGAGGTTTCCATCTCTCCTCAGAATACTGTGTTCCTATTTGCTCAACTTGGGGAGGAAGGAAGAGCTGATGGAATCTCGATATCAGAAATAGAGCGAAATAGTCCACTTGCACTACCGTATCAAACAAGTTGTCCAACAATTTACAGGAGTCAAATAGACTGCTTAAAACAGTCACCACCACCTTATGATGATCCTTCTTCGTAGCAAAAACAAATTTTCAACGTCTCAGTATCACATGCAAATATTATGCAAATTAATTAATTAAATTTGAACCACAAATAGATCATATGCTAAATATATCCGTGTCTTGTACGCATCTACATTTGAAGAGACAATTACCCTCCTCCACACTATCGTTTCCACTAAACACATTTGGTGAAAAGTTCTAACCAATCACAATCACGCCAGCAGGGACATCACTTCATCTCATGTCCACTGGTCAGGAGAGACCCGCACATGTATCAGCCAAGCCCTACCAAGAGTTCAGAAAGACTGTCGCCAAGAAGTCAACTAGTCAATTTATATAGGGGAATAATGGTCCAGCAAAAACACCTGACATACTGAATCCTCTCACGCAAAAAACACATCCTTCTCTGTTCCTGCTCATCCAGCACAGAGGTCAGTTTGCTAGACACCTCTGCCTCAAGCAAGAGCGGACAGGTCAAGGTGGGAGCATTCATTGTCACAGGCAAAGCTAATCTGCGACTTTCCATCACCAAATCCTCATGACCACTCCTGCCGCTGGCCGCGGCACACTCAAGCAGCAGCTGCTTGTATGCATACAGTATTTCTAACAAATTCTATCCCGACGTAGACGCCCCCCCCCCCCCTTCCCAGTTTAAAAAATCCATTTTAGCCAATCTGAAACAAGTATGTTGTTGAAAATGCACCTCGAATTTCTCATGCAAAATGTAGATTTATCCCTTTTATATGCGTTAATTTCGAAGGTGGAAGGAATCAGGGCATGCAGGCTTTATACGTCTCTGAAGTATCGTTACTTTTGAAAATCCTGTAACAGTGTGGCAGAGCCTATATTTCTTCTGAGTATTGCTCTACTAAGCTTAATATCTTTTGCATCTCGGATCACTTGACTAGAATATGAAACTCATTTTGGGCTCATGATGGAGTGCTAAGATTTACCTCTGTCAGTGGATGCCTCCTTACTTTTGAACTCTCTTAAAGTATGTATAGAGTGCATGTCTGAACATGAGCTGCTATTTTTTTATTTAAAACCCAAATATCGTCCTGTGTCAGTCACAGGCAATCTTCATGGATTAAGGTTAAAACAGTTTAAGCCACAACATCACAGCTGTCATTATTTAGATAACCACCACATCTGAAATGTAGAGCATTCCATGAATTCCAGTATCAAGGAACAGAACGCTTCGCCAAATATGACGTCGTTGAGGTAACAGCAAAGAGAAGTTTATACTACGTATCACATTATAAATTCGATAATACATCTGATTTTATTACGATGGTCAGCTCTCCATGTGTAGGTGGGAGATTTAAACGTCGTTAAAAATATCACTGCAATGAATAAACGTTCCATTAACGCTCCAACTACTGAATAATAGACGTGATACCCTAGACCTGAATTCCACCCACCAGGCAGCACGTCACTGTTATGAAATTGATAGGCTAATTAATTAAATTTGATCATGAGAGCCACGTTTCTTGGCGAGTAATTTTTTCTCCGCAATCGGATTACACTTGCCAGGTAGCTCAAGCGGGAATCCCTGGAGGGAAGACTCTTTTCAAGGAATACTATTGAGGACCGACATTTGAAGCAAAAGGTTCTACCGCCGCTAACATTCATTTCGCGCCGGCCGCGGTGGCCCTGCGGTTCTAGGCGCTGCAGTCTGGAACCGCGGGACTGCTACGGTCGCATGTTCGAATCCAGCCTCGGGCATGGATGTGTGTGATGTCCTTAGGTTAGTTAGATTTAAGTAGTTCTAAGTTCTAGGGGACTGATGACCTCAGATGGTAAGTCTCATAGTGCTCAGAGCCATTTGAACCATTCATTTCGCTTAAGGACTGGGAAGAGAAGATAAAATAAATTTTCGCTCATAAGGAGACATACACGTAGTATTTTTCTCTTGCTGTATCTGCGAGTGGAAAAAGGAAGTTAATGACTAATAGTGCTCTGTCACACAACCTACAACAGCTTGTGAAGTAAGCATAAAGATGTAAATATAAATTTAGTCTGATTATTAAGATGTCAGTCTATTAATTTGTAGGCACACAAAAACTATGCAAGAATGTTGTCTCTTATTTACCGTGAAAACGAAAGTTGGAACTTCTGCTGCTGATTGCCTGTCATTAACAATCTTCGTATTAGTTTCTAACTTCCTCACTGCAGTCACTTTGCGAGACGATTGTGAGAGGTTTTAATATGTTTGCCCAGAACACCTAGAAGTAGCTGTGTAGAGCTCACCTCTCAACCCCCCTTTCACCAGTATGGCGTACTTACTGTAGCCTCACGAACCTTCCAGTCTTTCATACATAGCATTTGAATCCACTTCATTTCCATGAGTATGAGATATCCCACACCAAGTCTCCGACCCCTTCTAATCCTCTCGAAAGCCCATCACGTTCTGACAGCACTGTTCAATTAGTTAGAAGACTTACAGACAGAAGCTGTAACAATGAGAAATATGGAATAGTAACGTACAAGAGGAAATTCACTACCATGCAGAGCATACACGGACTGTACAAAAAAATTAAGAAGCGTAACACGTACAGTTCATCGGTATCGAATGACTGTCTATCAATTTCACACTGTACATGTCATCATCTACTTTATCCTGTTCCAATTATTTCCGCGGTAGAAATACGACAGTGTAATGGTTTCCGAGTCTTTGTTGACAACACAGGGTCTCTTACTGTGTTTCTCTCCACGTTACATTTGGAACATCAAATGGATTAAAATTGTGAACTATAAAATGTTCACAACGTCATTTGTTAGAGAACTCAAAATGATTTTACCACATCTCTCACTTCCGATGTATCAGAAACAAATACCATTTGCGTGTTGACGCTGACCACATGCGGTGATCCAACTAAATATACGTGTATTGGTCCACTGGAGCACTCGACCAGTGATCGAAGTCACTTACGTGGACCTGTGCATGGGTCTGTCGCCTGTACTGGAGGAAGACCATACCAACTATCAGCCACAGGGAGAGGATGTTTTTGCTTTGTTTCACAAGCAGTTTGATACATTGTTTTTGCTGCACCACGTCAAAGCAGTGTATGACTACGGCCCTGCACACAGCAAATCATTTTCTTATTCTACCTTGACTTCAAGGTCTGTGTCCGGTGCTAAACTGACATTAAACCATTTAGATCCAGTTGCTCTTACAGAAAGCTGACATCACTTGGTGTAAACCGTGCTGCTCGCACAACACGAAGGGTGGTTGAAATAGAGAACAGACAAAGTGTTTCTTATTGACAAAACGTGGAAGGCAGCACAACATATGGAAATGTGGAGCATTTCGGAACAGTTGTCTGAAGGTGATGACCTCCCATCTTCCACAGTGATGGGGTAGCAGAGTCTCAGTGTTCTGTTTCAGAGAGACCAAGAGCATTGATTCATCATATTGCAGCCATGCACTTAATTACTGTTTCGATGCTGGCCATCTCCAAAAGGTGTTGCTTCCACCACGACTCTGGCCATATCAAAAAATGGGTGTCAGTCAGTTACTATGCGGTAATAAAAAACGTACCAGTGAATGGATGGGGTAGAAAAGACACTTTCAATATGGGATAATCTACTGTAATAGGCACTAAAGATGAGAGTCCGATCAATTTTAGCAGTTTTACCAGTTGTTTCGTAATTTTAGTGCCACCTAATGACGTGACATGGCATTTAGGGATGTTTGTTACGTTTCCTACATATTTCTAGCAACTTAATCATAGTATCACGGGGATGTCAACCTCATCCCGTCTGTCCCCAGATCGGTCTGCCGCTGTGGTTGCCCCGGTTGCTGCCCGCAGTGGGGCTGGGCCCTCGCCTGTGGTTGATTGGGAGGTCGTTCCAAGGCGTGGCAGGCAGCGAAAGGCGTCCCCGGAAGCTGACCAGAAAGCCTCCCCGGTGCGTCTGACAAACCGGTTTCAGGCACTGTCTCTGGCTGAGCCAGATGCAGCTGCCTGCCCTGTTTCAGAGGATCATTCTCAGCCTTCAAGGTCCGGGCAATCGCAGAGGTTGGGCTTACTGGTAGTTGGGAGCTCCAATGTTAGGCGCGTAATGGGGCCCCTTAGGGATATGGCGGCTAAGGAGGGGAAGAAATCCAGTGTGCACTCCGTGTGCATTCCGGGAGGAGTCATTCCTGATGTCGAAAGGGTCCTTCCGGATGCCATGAAGAGCACAGGGTGCAGCCAGCTGCAGGTGGTGGCACATGTCGGCACTAATGACGTGTGTCGCTTTGGATCTGAGGAAATTCTCTCTGGATTCCAGCGGCTATCTGATTTGGTGAAGGCTGCCGGTCTTGCTTACGAGATGAAGGCAGAGCTCACCATCTGCAGCATCGTTGACAGAACCGACTGCGGACCTTTGGTGCAGAGCCGGGTGGAGGGTCTGAATCAGAGGCTCAGACGGTTTTGCGACCGTATTGGCTGCAGATTCCTTGACTTGCGCCATAGGGTGGTGGGGTTTCGGGTTCCGCTGAATAGGTCAGGAGTTCACTACACTCAGCTGGCGGCTACACGGGTAGCGGAGGCTGTGTGGCGTGGACTGGGCGGTTTTTTAGGTTAGAAGGCCTCGGGAAAGTGCGGGATGGGCTGCAATGTCAAAGGGTGCTTGGCAATTACAGGACGTGCTTGGATCAAGGAACAGTCGGAATTATAGTTGTAAATTGTTGTAGTTGCGCTGGAAAAGTCCCTGAGCTTCAAGCGCTAATAGAAAGCACAGAAGCTGATATCGTTATAGGTACAGAAAGCTGGCTAAAGCCTGAAATAAGTTCTGCAGAAATTTTTACGCAGTCTCAGACGGTGTTCAGGAAAGATAGATTAGGCAGAATTGGTGGTGGAGTGTTGGTGTCTGTCAGTAGTGGTTTATCTTGTAGTGAAGTCGAAGTAGATACTCCGTGCGAATTGGTGTGGGTGGAGGTTATACTTAACAGCCGAATTAAGTTAATAATTGGCTCCTTCTACCGACCCCCAGACTCCGATGATACAGTTGCGGAACAGTTCAGAGAAAGTTTGAGTCTCGTAACAAATAAATACCCCACTCATACGGTTATAGTTGGTGGGGACTTCAACCTACCCTCGGTATGTTGGCAAAAATACTTGTTCAAAACCGGTGGTAGGCACAAAACGTCTTCCGAGATTGTCCTAAATGCATTCTCCGAAAATTATTTAGAGCAGTTAGTCCACGAACCCACGCGAATTGTAAATGGTTGCGAAAACACACTTGACCTCTTGGCCACAAACAATCCAGAGCTGATAGAGAGCATCATGACTGATACAGGGATTAGTGATCACAAGGTCATTGTAGCTAGGCTCAATACCATTTCTTCCAAATCCATCAGAAACAAACGCAAAATAATTTTATTTAAAAAAGCGGATGAAGTACCACTAGAAGCCTTCCTAAAAGACAATTTCCATTCCTTCCGAACTGACTATGCGAATGTAGACGAGATGTGGCTCAAATTCAAAGATATAGTAGCAACAGCAATTGAGATATTCATACCTCATAAATTGGTAAGAGATGGAACGGATCCCCCGTGGTACACAAAAAAGGTCCGAACGCTGTTGCAGAGGCAACGGAAAAAGCATGCGAAGTTCAGAAGAACGCGAAATCCTGAAGATGGGCTAAAATTTACAGACGCGCGAAATTTGGCACGTACTTCGATGCGAGATGCCTTTAATAGGTTCCACAACGAAACATTGTCTCGAAATTTGGTAGAAAATCCGAAGAAATTCTGGTCGTATGTAAAGTACACAAGCGGCAAGACGCAGTCAATACCTTCGCTGCGCAGTGCCGATGGTACTGTTATCGACGACTGCGCCGCTAAAGCGGAGTTATTGAACGCAGTTTTCCGAAATTCCTTCACCAGGGAAGACGAATGGAATATTCCAGAATTTGAAACACGAACATCTGCTAGCATGAGTTTCTTAGAAGTAGATACCTTAGGGGTTGCGAAGCAACTCAAATCGCTTGATACGGGCAAGTCTTCAGGTCCAGATTGTATACCGATTAGGTTCCTTTCAGATTACGCTGATACTATAGCTCCCTACTTAGCACTCATATACAACCGCTCGCTCACCGATAGATCTGTACCTACAGATTGGAAAATTGCGCAGGTCGCACCAGTGTTCAAGAAGGGTAGTAGGAGTAATCCATTTAACTACAGACCTATATCATTGACGTCGGTTTGCAGTAGGGTTTTGGAGCATATACTGTATTCAAACATTATGAATCACCTCGAAGGGAACGATCTATTGACACGTAATCAGCATGGCTTCAGAAAACATCGCTCTTGTGCAACGCAGCTAGCTCTTTATTCGCACGAAGTAATGGCCGCTATCGACAGGGGATCTCAAGTTGATTCCGTATTTCTAGATTTCCGGAAAGCTTTTGACACCGTTCCTCACAAGCGACTTCTAATCAAGCTGCGGAGCTATGGGGTATCGTCTCAGTTGTGCGACTGGATTCGTGATTTCCTGTCAGGAAGGTCGCAGTTCGTAGTAATAGACGGCAAATCATCGAGTAAAACTGAAGTGATATCAGGTGTTCCCCAGGGAAGCGTCCTGGGACCTCTACTGTTCCTGATCTATATAAATGACCTGGGTGACAATCTGAGCAGTTCTCTTAGGTTGTTCGCAGATGATGCTGTAATTTACCGTCTAGTAAGGTCATCCGAAGACCAGTATCAGCTGCAAAGCGATTTAGAAAAGATTGCTGTATGGTGTGTCAGGTGGCAGTTGACGCTAAATAACGAAAAGTGTGAGATGATCCACATGAGTTCCAAAAGAAATCCGTTGGAATTCGATTACTCGATAAATAGTACAATTCTCAAGGCTGTCAATTCAACTAAGTACCTGGGTGTTAAAATTACAAACAACTTCAGTTGGAAGGACCACATAGATAATATTGTCGGGAAGGCGAGCCAAAGGTTGCGTTTCATTGGCAGGACACTTAGAAGATGCAACAAGTCCACTAAAGAGACAGCTTACACTACACTCGTTCGTCCTCTGTTAGAATATTGCTGCGCGGTGTGGGATCCTTACCAGGTGGGATTGACGGAGGACATCGAGAGGGTGCAAAGAAGGGCAGCTCGTTTTGTATTTTCGCGTTATAGGGGAGAGAGTGTGGCAGATATGATACACGAGTTGGGATGGAAGTCATTACAGCATAGACGTTTTTCGTCGCGGCGAGACCTTTTTACGAAATTTCAGTCACCAACTTTCTCTTCCGAATGCGAAAATATTTTGTTGAGCCCAACCTACATAGGTAGGAATGATCATCAAAATAAAATAAGAGAAATCAGAGCTCGAACAGAAAGGTTTAGGTGTTCGTTTTTCCCGCTCGCTGTTCGGGAGTGGAATAGTAGAGAGATAGTATGATTGTGGTTCGATGAACCCTCTGCCAAGCACTTAAATGTGAATTGCAGAGTAGTCATGTAGATGAAGTACAGAATTTAAGATTATGATTGGCTGTCCTTTCCTATATGGATGGGAGTCACACAATATTCCTCGCATTCATCGTGTAAAGTTAAAGATTGAAGAACTCCTTGCATTGTCTTCGACCAACCATCCCTGCAGCACTGTCGCCGATTAAATTTGCAGTTGACCAGAAGTAGAATGGTACTATATCCACTGCAGTCCATGTCTCTTGAAGGAACAGAGTGGGCTGAGTCCATAACTGCAGTTCATGGAGGACTGTTCTACACTACACTTGCTCACAGCACTGTTCCAAGTCACAAGATCTCTCCAGAAGCCTGCCTGTCAAGGACATTAGCATTTTACTTAAATCAAACGTGCTATCAATTGTGAAGTATTGTTTTAGTGTCTGGTTCAGTACCAAGGAGGTATGGTCAAGACAGAAATGAACGTAGAGCATTAACATATACACTCATAAAGCTACATGGCTCTGCACATCGACATGCTATAATGTTACAGCCATGTGGTTTGCGAAATATTAGTAGTGCAGAATGCAACACTCCTAATACACGAATGCAGGACATATAAGTGCAACATCTGACACATCCACCGTACAAGTTTTCTATCCCACTCACTATGACAGCAATCTTTAAAACGATAGTACTACTTCCGTATACAATAGAGAAAATCACGCATTCTTCATGATATGTGCAAAGTGTAATTTTCCGGAAGTGTGTGGCGCTCAGTGCTCACATCCAACTACGCTTCAGATATTATGCTACATTTAAATTTTTCCTGTAACATGATCACCAGCAATCGAAAATGCATCTTATGAGGAAACCGAAAAATGCAGAGCAACGGTGTCTGACTTGTGAAGTTACATGCCATGCAGCACTAATTCTGTAAACAGGGCAACTGTCCAGCAAATATACACCCACAGGCTTTGCAGTACCTCATAAACCTATGTCAGTGATTTAGAAAAGAAGTTCGAAACATTTCACATAAATGGCTTATGCTAAAAAATCTGAAGCGTTGTTCCAGTATTTTGTTGCCTTAGCAAGAAGGCATCGGAAATGGAGAAATGATCATGGAACATAAACACACTCCAATGGCTACACGGTCCTGCGCTTAAACACGCTATAATGTTAAATCAGTGCTGTTTCCAACCCACTAGTGAAGTGAAATGCAACGCTGTTAATACTCCAATGTAAGAAATACATTTCCAGTGCAAGACATACTTTCTTCGTGCAAGTTTCTCTCCAATAAGCTATGATGACAGACTGTCAGTTCATAAAACAACTATCTTGCACCCCAAAGTAAACATCGATTCTTTCTAACACAAGCACATCTCATGTTTTTGAAGGGTATGACGCCTACTGCTTAAAAAGTTCAAGCCTGATTACGGTTCAGAAATTGTGATGTGTTCATAACTTTCATACAAATGATCACCTGGAGTTGAAGATACACACAAAGAAACTGTAACATGTTATGAGGATGTAAACAGCACGATCAGCAGCCAGAGGGGATGTAACAGTCTTATCGCAATCGACCACCCTCTGTGGTAACCTTTATCCTGCACACAGAAGTCATGTCTGATGTTAGGTTATAGTGCTCATGCACAGGATGATATGGCTATTTCGCCTTGACCCCAGGTCTCTAGAATGCTTCCTCTTTCCACTATTAACGTGTGTATGTATAGCATGAGCCCACTTTGCTCTAGAACACACAATTTTATTGAGTTTGGTCACCAATCGTTCCATAAACTTTTTTCTATGACTTTATGTGTTCTCAGTCAGTTTCAGTAATTTTTCTAGGTTTTCACGATTTTACATATTTCATCATGTTTACCCGAATTTTATGCAGTTCACATCAATTTTCCTCGAATTTCACCAATTTTATGTCACTTTTAAAGTAGTTTTGACAGTTTTCGATATGTATATGGTCACATTGCTGACGTATGCTTGAATTGTTTGACCTTCTAGAATATTCGCGTGTCTTATACACTAACCTACCAAAAAATCCTAAAACTTCCTTCTTCCCAATGATCCACATTACCGCAGGAAAGGAAGAGTGAATCGATTGTTGATGTTAATAAAAATCATCCTCCTTTATCTTCTCTGCATTATTGCAGATGACGTGTCACTGAGCACATTTGTTCTGTTCATGCAGTACTCGTGAGGCGCCTAGTTTTTCCACTGCACTGTGTGGAATTCGAAGGTTCTGTTATAGTTCACTAACCTGCTGTCTTCACGTTGATGTCCCCAGCCCAGAAAATAGCACGCAGGTCGTACGTTCTGTATCTTGAGGCTGAAATTGACTTTCAGCGAAGTTCTGTTCTGAAATAATGTGTCACTTCTTTGGGATACCACTCGCGTATTTTAATATAGCCACACGATAAGACAACACCTTCTGATACAGCAAAGAACATGATCAAACACAATGATTACGAAAAAGTATCTTACGCTATTTGTGGCACGTGTTTGTGTCTCATGACTATCGGAGTGAATCTTTTAAAACTGAATATTGGCAGACACATCCTGCCACAGACAACATGACTGTACATCTCGACTGCCTAATCCAGAGTGACTAACAGCCCGAAACACTTTGCGCGTCATACCAGAAAAGGGTGACCCGAACGCTTCCGAAGTGCTTCGTCTGCAATTTCATCAGTCTTTTGCTTTTGATTTAAATTATTTTTAATAATTCTAAAATGACTGATTGATAGTCAGCTGTTGAGAGATATTTATATTAGAAAGTGGAGTCATTCCAATGAGTAGTTTAACTAATAATAATAACTATACTTTAACGTTTTGGCGCCCTTGCTCCGAACACTGCAGCCAATCACAGAGCAGTAGCACTATGCAGACGGTGTTTCTCAAGGGAATGGTACCGAATCTAACATCTGTCACAGGTACCTCACACCACATTTCGTCATCTCTATATTTCTTGCTTCTCCACTGCTCTAGGAACAGCTTCTTGCAGTCTAATATGATGGCTGACTAAGCCATAAATATTACAACATGCATGTATTTTGGATAGGATGAGCATGAAACGTGAAGTCACAGTCCCTTCGTAAGTATTTGAGACTCAACAAGTGGTGCAGATGATGGATGTATTGGAAATTCGAAGTCTGGAAACCATTCCGTGTACTGCCCCAAGTCATTTAAGAACCTGTCTGCAGGCTCGTGTAGTGCTGCACTTGATGGAAACTCAAAGTCTGGAATCATTTCTACATGTTCATTTGAATTCCACCATATCTGCAGGAATCTGCAACGAGTTCACATGTGTACAGGGTTGATTTCTGATATGGCTCGTATTTTTTCCATAAATGTATATTGTTATTGCTTACCAGATGTGCTTCGTTATTTCTGTTTATACCTTCCAACTCTGATAAGTATGGACAACTCTGTGAGGACATCTACAAACTATAGTTTTCGAGTATTTATTTTTATTACCCCAGTAATAAGTTATTCGTTAGTTGACATTGTGTCAACTGCAGGTACCGTCCTGGGCGATAAGGGCTTCCCCTCTTTCTCTGTACCTACAGAGTGCTTCTTCCTGGCAGCATCATTGATAGACGAATGTTTAGCAAATTATGTGTCTGAACGGCAACCATCAATCGCTAACAACTTCAAGCACATACGTACAGGGTGTTACAAAAAGGTACGGCCAAACTTTCAGGAAACATTCCTCACACACAAATAAAGAAAATATGTTATGTGGACATGTGTCCGGAAACGCTTAATTTCCATGTTAGAGCTCATTTTAGTTTCGTCAGTATGTACTGTACTTCCTCGATTCACCGCCATGACTTCATACGGGATACTCTACCTGTGCTGCTAGAACATGTGCCTTTACAAGTACGACACAATATGTGGTTCATGCACGATGGAGCTCCTGCACATTTCAGTCGAAGTGTTCACACGCTTCTCAACAACAGATTCGGTGACCGATGGATTGGTAGAGGCGGACCAATTCCATGACCTCCACGCTCTTCTGACCTCAACCCTCTTGACTTTCATTTATGGGGGCATTTGAAAGCTCTTGTCTACGCAACCTCGGTAGCAAATGTAGAGACTCTTCGTGCTCGTATTGTGGACGGCTGTGATACAATACGCCATCCTCCAGTCCTGCATCAGCACATCAAGGATTCCATGGGACGGAGGGTGGATGCATATATCGTCGCTAACGGAGGACATTTTGAACATTTCCTGTAACAAAGTGTTTGAAGTCTCGCTGGTACGTTCTGTTGCTGTGTGTTTCCATTCCATGCTTAATGTGATTTGAAGAGAAGTAATAAAATGAGCTCTAACATGGAAAGTAAGCGTTTCCGGACACATGTCCACATAACATATTTTCTTTCATTGTGTGTGAGGAACGTTTCCTGAAAGTTGGCCGTACCTTTTGTAACACCCTGTATAGAGACTCTGCATACATATTACCAACAACGAATTCTCGTTTTCAGCCACTTGTATGTTATTTTCGACAGTGATACAGCCCTGCAAATAGCGTAATACTCTTCACAAAATGATTCTGCATTGTGTTTAAGAGTACTTAAATTATCCTGCTAAAGAGCATAATGTCTTAGATGTACTTTATATTACTATTATTTGTAACAAGACTGTCTACATTCCCCAGAAATAACAACCATCCAAGGCATCCTGCTGCACCTATGATACCACATTTTATACTATAAAGACAGAACTCTAAGACAGAGCAACACATCAATCCAAATGCATCCAACCATATATCCAACAACTGCAGTGCATTTGCCCTATTTCGCTTATGACCTCTCTGTGCATGTATCGTGGGTAGCTGCCATAAAACTGACCAAGTCTTCACACTGGCTGATCCACCTACAGATATAGAACACATATTCAGATGTAGTGCATGGTAGATCCACATCCAATCCCTATCCCAGGTATAACACATTGGGGAACCACCTGTAGACACCGTTCCAGATATAATGAATGGTGGATGCACCTTTGAACACTATCCCGTAAGTATCATATTGTGGATCAGCGTCTGAACGTCACTCCGCATATGATGCATGGTGGATCCACACTCAGACATTAACTCAGGTCTACCTTCAGTCATATTTAAGGTAACCACCTGTGATACACGCAAAGACAAATAAAAACGGAAAACAGAACAAATGCATTGCAACTGTAGAATTTGTGGCTGCATGCATTTGAGTACAGCACTAGATTATACTGTCCAACTAATGTCTTGTTCTATCTCGTACATAAGAATAACACTCATGAAGGACTGTCTCCCTCCGTGCCATGAACATGTAGCACACAAAACAGCGTGACTGGTTTGAGCATGTGCTTCCATCATGGATCTTCACAGTGTAAAAGGAAGTGTGATAGGTGCAGCAGGACGCCTTAGATAGTTGTTATTTCTGGAGAATATAGATAAAAAATGGTTCAAATGGTTCTGAGCACTATGGAACTTAACAGCTGAGGTCATCAGTCCCCTAGAACTTTGAACTACTTAAACCTAACTAACCGAAGGACATCACAAACATCCATGCCCGATGAATATACACTCCTGGAAATTGAAATAAGAACACCGTGAATTCATTGTCCCAGGAAGGGGAAACTTTATTGACACATTCCTGGGGTCAGATACATCACATGATCACACTGACAGAACCACAGGCACATAGACACAGGCAACAGAGCATGCACAATGTCGGCACTAGTACAGTGTATATCCACCTTTCGCAGCAATGCAGGGTCCTATTCTCCCATGGAGACGATCGTAGAGATGCTGGATGTAGTCCTGTGGAACGGCTTGCCAAGCCATTTCCACCTGGCGCCTCAGTTGGACCAGCGTTCGTGCTGGACGTGCAGACCGAGTGAGACGACGCTTCATCCAATCCCAAACATGCTCAATGGGGGACAGATCCAGAGATCTTGCTGGCCAGGGTAGTTGACTTACACCTTCTAGAGCACGTTGGGTGGCACGGGATACATGCGGATGTGCATTGTCCTGTTGGAACAGCAAGTTCCCTTGTCGGTCTAGGAATGGTAGAACGATGGGTTTGATGACGATTTGGATGTACCGTGCACTATTCAGTGTCCTCTCGACGATCACCAGAGGTGTACGGCCAGTGTAGGAGATCGCTCCCCACACCATGATGCCGGGTGTTGGCCCTGTGTGCCTCGGTCGTATGCAGTCCTGATTGTGGCGCTCACCTGCACGGCGCCAAACACGCATACGACCATCATTGGCACCAAGGCAGAAGCGACTCTCATCGCTGAAGACGACACGTCTCCATTCGTCCCTCCATTCACGCCTGTCGCGACACCACTGGAGGCGGGCTGCACGATGTTGTGGCGTGAGCGGAAGACGGCCTAACGGTGTGCGGGACCGTAGCCCAGCTTCATGGAGACGGTTGCGAATGGTCCTCGCCGATACCCCAGGAGCCACAGTGTCCCTAATTTGCTGGGAATTGGCGGTGCGGTCCCCTACGGCACTGCGTAGGATCCTACGGTCTTGGCGTGCATCCGTGCGTCGCTGCGGTCCGGTCCCAGGTCGACGGGCACGTGCACCTTCCGCCGACCACTGGCGACATCATCGATGTACTGTGGAGACCTCACGCCCCACGTGTTGAGCAATTCGGCGGTACGTCCACCCGGCCTCCCGCATGCCCACTATACGCCCTCGCTCAAAGTCCGTCAACTGCACATACGGTTCACGTCCACGCTGTCGCGGCATGCTACCAGTGTTAAAGACTGCGATGGAGCTCCGTATGCCACGGCAAACTGGCTGACACTGACGGCGGCGATGCACAACTGCTGCGCAGCTAGCGCCATTCGACGGCCAACACCGCGGTTCCTGGTGTGCCCGCTGTGCCGTGCGTGTGATCATTGCTTGTACAGTCCTCTCGCAGTGTCCGGAGCAAGTATGGTGGGTCTGACACACCGGCGTCAATGTGTTCTTTTTTCCATTTCCAGGAGTGTAGATAGTCTTGTTACAAATATAGATAATATAAATTATATCGAAGATGTTATGCTCGTTATCTGCATGAATTTAAATGTGCTTTCACCCACTGCAGAACCATTTTCGACGAGTATGTCGCTATTTGCGGGGCTGTAGCACTGTCAAAAATAACGTACAAATGGTTGAAATAGAAACTTCACCATTGGTAACATGCGTCCAGAGTCTCGGTGTGTATGTGTGTAGAGCTGTAAGCGCTGGATGGTTGCGGTTAAGATGCATAACTTGTAAACGGTTCGTCTATCAATGACAGTGCTTGGGAGACGCACTCTTTAGGTACAAATTACATGAAATTGCTCCCAGACTTCAAGTTTACATTACATCCATCAAATGCACCACTTGTTGAGTTTCATATAGGTACAAAGCGACTGTTACTATACTTTTCATTCTCGTTCTATGCAAAACGCATGCATGTGGATCATCGAGAAGAGGGGAAGTTGTAGGATTTTCTAACCCGTTAGTGTAAACGACGCGCAAATAATCTTGTAGAAAATCATAGACATGGTTATGTCATCAAAGTGACACTATACATATCGAAAATAATCGAAAAAATTGAAAAATTACATAAAATCGGTAAAATTCGATGTAAACCTGGTGTACCCACGAAATATTGATGTGAAATACGTAAGATTGGAGGAAATACGATGAAATATGTAAAATAGCGAAATCCTAGCAAAATTATGAAGTTGACTGAGAATACATAAACTTAGAGAAAAAAATACCATACAATGAACAGTGACAGAAGTGAATAAAATTGCGTGTTCTGGAGAAAATTGGACAGATGCTACATAAACACACATTAAAAGTGGAAAGAGGATGCGTTATGGAGACAAAAACATGTGTAGTGTCTGTGGTACAAAGAATCGATGTTTTCTTTGGGGTGCAGAGTAGTTGTTTTACGACCTGACTATCTGTCACAGTAGATTATCGGAGAGAAATTTGCATAGAGAACGTATTTCGTGAACTAGAAATATATATCTTACATTGGAATATTAACAGCCTTGCATTCCACCCGACTGAAGGCCGATTCCCACTACAGCACAGCAGCGTGGCGCGCGGCAACGGCAGCGGCAGCGGCAAGCGTTTTCCGTTTTGACGCGACGGCTCGCGGATTTGGCTTTCCCATCTGTAGGTGGCAGACGCTAGCGGTAGCTAATGACGGGCCGCCACTGAAGTATGGGGCGGGACCCACTGAAATGCCCGGTTCGTTTGATTAAGTATACCCTGTATCTACATGAAGTAAAGACGAAGTTGGTTGAAGACATACCTCTTTTTTATTTTCTTTACGATGGAATCTTTCACTTATTTCGTTATTAATGTTTTCTCATTTCACCTTAAACAGATATCATGACTACCATTCACGATAGGTTAATATTTCATTTAGAAAACCGAATTCCCAGAACAGAAACTTACTGTTAGTTTCATAACTGCTTATAGTATTGCAAAAAGCAGTACCTACACGCTGTCTGCTATAATGATAGTACATTACCTGTTATCTGATAGTCATTTATTTGTAATTGAAAATGTCTGACAGCTGATCCTCAATATATGCTATGTTAAGATCATGTATTTCAACCACTCTGTGAGTGTTAGCTATTGAAACTACCAATCAAATAGTGTCACAACACTCAGCTGCATCTCTAAATTGCAGTTAATATTATCATTACCAATATAGACATAACGTTAACACTCACATCACACACACACCGAGCGAGGTGGCGCAGTGGTTAGCACACTGGACTCGTATTCAGGAGGACGACGGTTCAATCCAGTCTCCGGCCATCCTGATTTAGGTTTTCCGTGATTTCCCTAAATCGCTTCAGGCAAATGCCGGGATGGTTCCTTTGAAAGGGCACGGCCGATTTCCTTCCCCATCCTTCCCTCACCCGAGCTTGCGCTCCGTCTCTAATGACCCCGTTGTCGACGGGACATTAAACACTAATCTTCTTCTCCCACTCACATCATAGTGATACAAGTTTAAATGCCGACCTTTACCACAGGTGATGAAGACACTCAAACAAGGTACGATAAAAGAGATTATACAGACAGTTAAGGGAGAAAAAATTTTTATATGTGATGAGAGACTGGAATACTTTAGCAGGTATAGGGGAAGAGAAAATAGTAACAAAACATAGGCTTTGGGAAGAAATGAAGGAGAGAGACCAACTATTAGAATTTGGCACAGAGAATAATGTTATCATCTCCAACACTATGCTTGAGAATCATACCGATGATAATTAATTTATACGAACTGCTGTTTACAATTAAAGAGACAGTAAATTGTAGCAAATTAAGGAGATGGAACCTGAATAAGTTAAGGCCCACAGTTTTTTCGATAATCTTAAAAAGTACCCTACGGCAACGACTGACTGAAACAAGGGAAGGAATCCACTACAACACGAATGGATATCTTTGAGAGAAGAAGTGGTGAATGCAGCAGAGAATATAAATGGAAAAAAGTACTGTAAAAGTTCCTAGATAAACCATGATACATTTAGTTTAACTGACAACAGGGTAAAATATAAAAATGTAGAAATAAAGTAGGTGATGGGAAACAGAAATATCTAAAAGTGAAGTTGATAGAGAGTCCAAAATCACAAAAACGGTTTTACACTTGCAAAATCAAGGTGCTGGTATTAAATAAGAAAGAAGAAAGAAAACTTTCCTCGAAGGGGAATCAGCTGTCAGGAGCTAATTTGGGAAGCCATAACTAAGCAAATAAGAGTAAATAAAAGGTGGAAGGAATAAGTGGAAAGTAGAGTGGGAAGGACTATACAATTTAACGTGGGCACAATCTTAGATTCTTGTAAAATGTCTGAACACGCAGGGCAGTACTTACCCTACCAGTTAGCTGATTAGGCAGACTGAAGAACGGCAAACCTGTGTTTATAGCATTTATATATTTAGATAAAGGTTTTGACAATCATGACTGAAAGACACTCAATGTAGCTCTTGAGGTATCAGCGATAAAACACAGGAACACAAGATTATCTACAAATTGTACAGTAACCAAACTGCAGTTCTAAGGCTTCAATGACTTGAAAGGGAAGCAGTAAATGAGATGGCAGATGTAGAGAGGATATAAAATGCAGTCCGTCAATAGTAAGAAAAGCGTTTTTGAAAAGAAAATTTCTTCATATCGAATATAAATTTTAATGGTTGGATAGTATTTAATAAAGGTACTCGCGTGTAGGGTAGCCTTGTATATAAATGAAACGTGAACGATGAACAGTTCTCTCAAGAAGACCATGGATGCTTTCAATCCATGGTGATAAAGAGAATGCTGACAATTAGATACGAAGATCGTATAACTAAAGAAGAGGTACTGAAAGGCAGGAGGAATAGGAAATTATGGCACAACTTGTCTAAAAGAGAGGTTAGTTGACAGGACATATTATGATGCATCAAGGAATCGGCAGTTTGGTAATGGAGGATAAGTTGCAGAGAGAGACCAAGGTTTGCTAACGGTAAGTAGATTAGAATGGGTGTAGGATGCAGTAGTTACGTAGAGATGAAGAGGATTGACTACTGTGCAGCACTGTATCAACACAGAGACGAATTGTATTTCCTTGTAATTCAGCCCAACCGCAAGTAACATCACCTTTCATTAGTTAGGGCAGCTGCTTATTTATTGCTAGAAAGTTACAACTTGAATACAGCTTTTTATGGCGACTGTCAGCAAATGATAAAGTTGAATTACTGTTTTTCCACTCTGCTGTTTTCAGTATTTTCCTTAAGACATGTATTACTTCATGAGACAACACCAATGACTGGTTACGTATTATCCATGCCTTTCGAATACATTGGTAGTTCTCAAACTGTGTAGGAGTCATCGATGGCAAATGTATCGTAATGCACTTCTACATATGCCGCCATCGTTTTCTGTACTGTGGTGGCTTTTCCGCTGACTTCAAATATCCTGTGTCTATTCTCAGGCATATTAAAGGATGTAATAACGTCGTATGAAACTATTTTTGATTACCGTTTGTGTCGGGGAAAGCAGATTAATCAAAAATATAAATAAAGCATTTTGGCCACTAAATATCGAAACGGCAATAGGATTCTAATGGCTAAAATGGTAACTGTGAAACCAATTATTATAACTGGTCCTTCATATATACTTGCAAGACTGAGATCAGTGAGAGTTTATGGATACTGTATACAATACACATGATATTATATTTGCCACATTATGCCAAGGTGTTTGACGCAAAGGCTCGATCAGGAATGTAAAATCTTTTTAGTAAAACATATCGACTTATCAAAGGCTATGTATCGTGCCTGTAAAGACTGTTTTAGCTATGCTGCAAAGAGTAATTGGCAATCTGTTGTTGTTACTTGTAATTACAAAGTTGAAAATAAATAAAATGTCTTAAGGCAAAACGAAATAATTAATAAGTAGTTTGTTTACGCGGCCGTCACCTGCAGCAAGCACAGAAATATTGGATTTCTAAATGACAAACGCCATTTTCTTGTTGTGATGTATTTTATTTGTTATAGACGGTTTTCGTCTTTTACTTTAAGGCATTTCCAGGGGAATCTTTGCGATATTTGTATATTATGAAACATTTCATGTCTTTTATTTTTTTACGTTAATAAGTGATTACTTACAGTTAATAGAGTATTTATCTGACATCTGCGTTTCCTCTCATCTGGTCGTACTATAACTTCACTTACGAGACATAAGCACCTTTTCACGTTATAAACATTTTTCTTCACATTCATTATGTTCTTTGCCGTAATTGGTATGGAGCACTTTCAGTTTTCTATAAGTCGCTCTCACTGGCCACACACACATATACAGACATAAGGAAACCAAAATAAACAAACGTTAGTTTTCAGCATATAATTCGTTATGTTGCTAACATGGACATAAAAAAACAAATACGAAGAGACATAAAGTAAATACAGTGTAATACGACTTTAAATCATAGTTTCCGATAAAAATAGTTACGAAAGAATAATAGCGCAAAGGAAACGAAAATTGTGAAGAAAAAGACCGAACGCGAAAATATGGTTATGTTCCTAAGGTGAGTTTTACTTCAAACTCCTGCATGTGGCCAGGTGAGAGGAAACACAGATGTCCGTTAAGAACTCGATTAACTATAAGTAATCACCTGTTTACGCAAAAAAATAATGGGTGAACTATTTTACAATCTACAAGTATCACAAATCAAAACAAAATTGAATCATTCTAGATTGCATCGGAGATGCCTTAGAGTAAGCCGCGTGATTTTGACGCGCGGCAGCCCTAGTGGGAACCGGTCTTAATAGATCGGAAACCACACCACTCTAGCACTAGAGTCTATGTAAATGCAGAGCCGTGAAGCATTTTAAATGTACAAACAAACTACATTGCAGCATGGAAAAAGCGTTTGTTATATAGAAAACGAAATAATCAGTAGCTGTAGATACTTTGTAAATTACTTCTTAAGACATACCAGCAAACAAGTTTTTGTTTAACTTCTGTGAATCTACCGTATATAGAATATAGTAAATATTAATGTGTCCCCTGTCACTTTAATTCTCAGTTCACATGCTATTAAATGCCGTTTAAAGAAGTTCATGGTTCCATTGTGAAAAAACGATAGCGGCTCTCACATCCTGATAAATGAAACGTTTTAGCATATTTATCATGCGAAAAAATACCTGAGCGTCAATCAGCTATCATCTTCATAAAGCAACCTTACGCTATCTTGAACAGTTTATGATATATGAAGCTGATATAACCATAACATTTGAGCCAAGCACGGCGCAGTATTCGCGCAACCCGCACGCAGGTACCGAGCGGCCCGCCCGCCGATATGTCATTCAATATCTCGAGAACCGGTATAGCTATCGTTCTGTTCTCAACTTTAAAATCGATTTCGATATGGTTACTAAATTTCATATGCAATAATATATTACCAAAAAGGAACTATAGGCAAAGACCACGCAATGCGTTTTAACCTCTGCCCACCGAATAAAATTGTGTGTAATGGTTTACATAAAAATAATACAGCAAGAAATCACGACGAATAACGAAATGAAAATCAGTCCTATATCGAGCGCAGATATCAAAGATGTAACTTCTGTGAGGGTTTGTGTACTCGAGGAGCTATGTACCTGACGTCACGTTCAGCGCGTTCTGTGATTGGAGACGCGGACCTGGAGCGCGTGGCCGAGTGGTTCTAGGCGATACTGTGCGGGACCACGCTGCTGCTGCGGTCGCAGGTTCGAATTCTGCCTCGGGCATGGATGTGTGTGATGTCCTTAGGTTAGTTAGGTTTAAGTAGGTCTAAGTCTAGGAGACTGATAACCTCAAATGTTATGTCCCATAGTGCATAGAGCCATCTGAAGCATTTTGAACCTGGTGCGCGGCATGAAGCAGCGGCACCGGTTCGACATGTACAAGTCGCTGACGACGTTTCCATGGCAACCAAGACCCTGCCGCGTGATTTTGACACGCGGCAGCCCTAGTGGGAACCGGTCTTAGTAGATCGGAAACCACACCACTCTAGCACTAGAGTCTATGTAAATGCAGAGCCGTGAAGCATTTTAAATGTATTTGTTTTCCACGATCATTTCTCTATTTCCGGTACCTTCTTGGCATGTCCACCAAACGCTGAAACAATACTTCAGAACTGTTAGCTTAAGTGATTTACATAAAATGTTTCGAACTCTTATTCTGTCTCACCGACAGAGGTTTTGTGAGTTAATGCAAAGCCTCTGGGTGATCATTTGCTTGACAGTTGTCCTGTTCACAGACTTAGTGCAGCATGGTGTGTAACTTCACAAATCAGACACCACTGCTATGCATTTATCGATTTTCGCATAAGATCCGTTTTCCACTGCTGGCGATCATGTAATGCGACTGATGCGAGTGTAGAGTAATATCTGAACCATAATCGGATGTGAGTACTGGGCGCTATAAACTTCCGGAAGGGTGTATTTTGCATATTCAAATGGTTCAAATGGCTCTGAGCACTATGGGACATAACATCTGATGTCATCAGTCCCCTAGGACTTAGAACTACGTAAACCTAACTAAAATAAGGACATCACACACAGCCATGCACGAGTACTATTCGAACCTGCGACCATAGCTGTTGCGCGGCTCCAGACTGAAGCACCTAGAACCACTCGGTCACGACGGCCGGCATTTTGCATGTGTCACAAAGAATCTATATTTTTCTCTGCCATGGTAGGCATTAGTTTTACCATATTAAACAATATCACTGTAGTGAGATGGAATGAAAACTTGTATGGTGGATGTATGTCATATGTTGGATTTATGAGTATGTCCACCATTAGAGTATTAAGGAGTCTCCACTCTCTGTGCCAATACTACATAGCGTTAATATTGTAGTGTGTTGGTGTGCAGAACCTTGTGGTCTTAGGAGGGCATGTGTTTATGTTCTATGATCATTGCTCTCGTGTCAATACCTACATGATATTGAACCAGGGATTAGCAGAATACTTCACAATTGATACCTCATTCGATTTAAGTAAAATGCTTCAAATTCCATCCTTTTGAAGCTCAGTCATGCATGTTGGTATTGTGGTCTTCAGTCCAGACTGGTTTGATGCGGCTCTCCATGCTATTGTATCCTGTGCAAGCTTCTTCATCTCCCAGTACCTACTGCAACCTACATCCTTCTGAATTTGCTTCGTTCTTCATCTTTTGGTCTCCTACGATTTTTACCCTCCACGCTGCCCTTCAGTACTAAATTGGTAATCCCTTGATGCCTCACAATGTGCACTACCAACGGATCCCTTCTTCTACTCAAGTTGTGCCACAAACTCCTCTTCTCCCCAATCCTATACAATTCTCCCTCATTACTTATGTGATCTACCCATCTAATCTTCAGCATTCTTCTGTAGCACTACATTTCGGAGGCTTCTATTCTCTTCCTGTCCAAACTATTTATTGTCCACGTTCCACTTCCATATATGGCTCCACTCCATACAAATACTTTCAGAAGCGACTTCCTAGCACTTAAATCTATACTGGATGTTAACAAATTTCTCTTCTTCAGAAACGCTTTCCTTGCCGTTTCCAGTATACATTTTATGTCCTCTCTACTTCGACCATCATTAGTTATTTTGCTCCCCAAATAGCAAAACTCATTTACTACTTTAAGCCTCGCATTTCCTAACCTAAATCCCGCAGCATGACTCGATTTAATTCGACTACGTTACATTATCCTCGTTTTGCTTATGTTGATGTTCATCCTATACCCTCCTATCAAAACAATCTCCATTCCGTTCAGCTGCTCTTCGAAGTCCTTTGTTGTCTCTGACAGAATTACATTGTCATCGGTGAACCTCAATGTTTTTATGTCTTCTCCGTGGATTTTAATACCTACTCCGAACTTTTCTTTTGTTGCCTTTATTGTTTGCTCAATATACAGATTGAACAACATCGTGGAGAGGATACAACCCTGTCTCACTCCCTTCCCGAGCACTGCTTCCCTTTCATGCCCCTTGACTCTTATGACTGCCATCTGGTTTCTGTACAAATTGTAAATAGCCTTTCGCTACCTGTATTTTACCCCTGCCACCTTCAGAATTTGAAAGAGAGTATTCCAATCAACATTGTCAAAAGCTTTCTCTAAGTCTACAAATGCTAGAAATGTAGCTTTGCCTTTTCTTAATCTACTTTCTAAGATAAGTCGTAGAGTCAGTACTGCCTCACGTGTTCCTACATTTCTACGGAATCCAAACTGATCTTATCCCGAAGTCGGCTTCTACTAGTTTTTCCATTCGTCTGTAAAGAATTCGTCTTAGTATTTTGCAGCCGTGGCTTATGAAACTCATGGTTCGGTAATTTTCACATCAGTCAACACCTGATTTTTGGGATTGGAATTATTACATTCTTCTTGAAGTCTAAGGGTTTTTCACCTGCCTCATACATCTTGCTCACTAGATGGTAGTTTTATTAGGCCTGACTATCCCAAGGCTGTCAGTAGTTGTAATGGAATGTTGTCAACTCTCAGGGCCTTGTTTCGACTTATGTCTTTCAGTGCTCTGTCAAACTTTTCACGTAGTATCATATCTTCTACTTCATCTTCATCTACATTCTCTTCTATTTCCATAATATTGTCCTCAAGAACATCGCCCTTGTATAGTCCCTCTAGATACTCCTTCCACCTTTCTGCTTTCCCTTTTTTGCTTAGAACTGGGTTTCCATCTGAGTTGTTGAAATTCATGCAATTGGTTGTCTTTTCTCCAAAGGTCTCTTCAATTTTCCTGTAGGCAGTATCTATCTTACCCCCAGTGATATGCGCCTCTACATCCTTACATTTGTCCTCTATCCATCGCTGCTTAGCCATTTTCACTTCCTGTCGATCTCATTTTTAAGACGTTTGTCTTCCTTTTCGCCTGCTTCATTTACTGCATTTTTATATTTTCTCCTTTCTTCAATTAAATTCAATATTTCTTCTGTTACCCAAGGATTTCTACTATCGCTCGTCTTCTTACCTACTTGATCCTCTGCTGCCTTCACTATTTCATCTCTCGAAGCTGCTCATTCTTCTTCTACTGTATTTCTTTCCCCCATTCTTGACAGTCGTTCCCTAATGCTCTCCCTGAAGCTCTCTACAACCTCTGGTTCTTTCAGTTTATCCAAGTCTCATCTCCTCAAACTACACTTTTTTTCTGCTATATCATCAGAGCACTCTGATATTTAGTATATACAGATAAGGGGTACTATCTTCCTTGACATGCTTGCTTCTGGAGAGACCTTATGCACTTGGATGGTTGCTGTGAGTAAGACTGGCGTGGAACAATCTATGCTGAATAGCAGTTATTGACTCAGCCTGCTATGTTCCTTCACGAGGCATGGAATGTAGTGGGTATAGTACTCTCCTACTTCTTGTCAGTCGAAAGCAATGCGGGGAGATCTTTCAATCTCCAATATTATAAATGCAAGAATATTCTTTGATTCCCATCCACATAGTGAAAGATGGCCAAACGTAATCGTAAATTCCATACTACAGTCCAAGTACTAAGATATGTAGTTAACTTAACTGAATTGGTGTAGGACGGCGTCCGGTATACTTTGATGTATAGTATATCCGAGAATTAACCATGAGTAGGTGTACAGATATATATCTGCATTTGCAATATAGTATATGGTACTCACAAAGTAGGTGAGGGGTATTTTAGCGACGACACAGAAAACGGTAAGCATGCAAAATAAAATGTTGAAGTGTATGTAAAATCTTGTGGGACCTAACTGATAAGGTCATCAGTCCCTAAGCTTACACAATGGTTAAACTATTATTATCCGAAGGACAAACACAGACACCCATGCCCGAAGGAGGACTCGAACTTTCGCAGGGAGCAGCCGCACAGTCCATGACTGCCGCACCTCAGACCGCTCAGCTATTCCCGTGCGGCGGTAAGCATGCAGCTATGTCATTAGTTGGTGTTGAAATTATGGAAAAACTGGTAAAGTTGATGAAATTGTTCACAATGAGGTGCTTATTACAGTGCATCGTCCCATTTTGACAGTGTTTTTCCCATCCCATCCGTCCAATAGTATGCTGTTGGTTACCACATAATGGCTGACTGATATCACTTGTTTGAAATGGAGAGAGTCTTGGTGGGAATAACGTCTTCCGGGGATGGCCAGCACCAAAACACTGATTACGTGCATGGCTGCAATTGAGGAGTTATTGCTCTTGGTCCCTCCGAAATGGAATACCGTGACACTGTGGAAAATGAGATTAAGTGCATAGCTCATCACCTTTGGACAGCTTCTTCGAAACATTACCCAATGCCACAAACTTTGCTTGTCAATAAGTAACGTCATGTCTGTCCTTCATTTCAAGTATCCTGTGTGTTGTGGGAGCAGCATTGTTTACACCATCTGATGTCCAGCTACCCTGTAAGAACCACTGGATCGAGATGGCTAATGTTGATTTAGCACCTGACACTCACCTCGAAATAAAGGTAGAAAAACAAAATGTTTTGCTGTGCACACCGGCCAGGACGGCCGAGCGGTTTTAGGCGCTGCAGTCTGGAACCGCGCGACCGCTACGGTCGCAGGTTCGAATTCTGCCTCGGGCATGGATGTGTGTGATGTGCTTAGGTTAGTTTGATTACAGTAGTTCTAAGTTCTAGGGGACTGATGACCTCAGGAGTTAAGTCTCATTGTGCTCAGAGCCATTTGAACCATTTTGCTGTGTACAGAGCTGTAGTCATACACTGCCTCGATGTGTTACAGCAAAAAAAAAGTATCAAACTTCTTATGAAACAACAGCATAAGTACCCTCTCCTTTTGACTGACAGTCGGTATGGTCTTCCTCCGGTACAGGCGACAGAACAACGCACTCCGGTCTGTGGAAGTGACTTTGATCACTGGTTGAGGGATCCAGTTGACCAATACACGTATATCTAGTGGGGTCACCACATTTGGTCAGCGTCAACACGCAAATGGTCTTTGTTTCTGATACATCGGAAGTGAGAGATGTGGTAAAATCGTCTTGAGTTCTCTAGCAAGTGATGTTTGTAAGGATTTTATAGTTCTTAGTTTTAATCCATTTGATGTTACAAATGTAATGAGGAGAGGAATACAGTGAGAGACGCTGTGCTGTCAACAAAGACTCGGAAACCATTACACTGTCGTATTTCTAGCGCGGAAATCATAGGAACACGATAAAAGAGACTAGAACATGTACAGAGGGAAATTTATACACAGAGATGGAAATTTGTAGACAGTCATTCTATATCGATGAATTGTAGGTGTTACACTTCTGAATTTGTTGGTACAATGCATGTATACTCTGTATGGTTGTGAATTTCTTCCTGTACGTTAGTGTGCTATTTTTATCATTGTGATAGCTCTCTACCTGTTAACCTTCTAACTAATGGAAGAGTTCTGTCGGAGTATGATGGGATTTCGAGAGAATTAGTAGGGGTCATTTACTTGGCAGGCCTCATCTCTTACTTGTAGCAGTGATGTGTATCCAAATGCTATATATCGAAGACTGCAACATTTTTTAGAATAAGATACCGTAGCGAAATTCGGACGAAAGGGAAGTTGAGAGGTGAGCTCTAAACAACTTCTTCTGAATGTTGTGGGCAAATATATTACAACTTCTCACAATCGTCTCATGAAGTGACCGCAGTGAGAAAGTTAAGAACTAATATGAAATTTTTACCAACAGACAATCAGCAGCAGAAGTTATGTATTTTGCTTTCTCGATAATTAAGAGACAACTTTCTTCTGTGAGTTTTGTGTGGCTATAAACGGATGGACCAACGTCTTGATAGGTAGACTAAATTTACATTTACATCTGTATGCTTACATTGCAAGCCATCATACCATGTGTGGCGGTGTCTACCCTGTAGCACTAATAGTCACTTCTTTCCCTATTCCGCTACCAGATAGAGTAAAGAAAAAAAACTCGTAATATGCCTCTTTATGAGCACTAATTTCTACTATCTTTTTTCGCGGTTCTTACGGGAAAAGTATGTTGGTGGCTGTAAAACCGTTGTGCAATCAGCTTCAGATGTCGGTTCTCAACAGTGTTCCTTGGGAAGAACATTTTCTTGCCTCCAGAGATTCGCGTTTGTGCTGCTTGGAAAGTGTAATCAGACTGTGAAAAAAATTACTCGCCATGAAAATGCTCTCACTATCAGTTTAATTAGAGGGCCGATCAGTTTGATACCAGTGACATGTCGCCTGGAAGCGAGGACTGGGGTACCATGTATATGATTTGTGTGTTGGAGCGGTAATCAGGGGATTTTATTTTGTGGCGATACCTTTTAATGGGGTTTTAGTATCCCATCTACACACAGAGAGAGAGGCAGATGACCAGGGTAATAAAGTTACATGTATTACAGAATTTATAAAGTGATACAAATCATAAACTTGATATTTAGAACTTCTCTTGCGCTGTTACCTTAAGAGACTTCTATGTGGCGAAACATTTGGTAACTTTAAAAGAGTTCGAATTTGAGGAGGCATCCTGTGACAGAGGTAGATCTTTAGGCCTCCATCACGAGCCAAAAATGAGTTTAATGTTCTACTCCTCTTCTCCTGTAATGAAGAACGTAACAGATATTAGGCTGATGAGAACAGGTTTCTTTACTTGATAAGATATATTATATTAAGTATAGGCTATGATATAGTATTGCAGGATTTTCACAAAAAGTAACAATACCTTAGTGATGTGACAACGCGTATTTGCCCCTATTTCTTCTTTCTCGTATAACTCGTATAAAAGGGAGAAACCTGCATTTCTCCAGAGAAATTTGAGGTGCATGTTCAACAATATTCCTATCTCGGATTGGGTAAAGTGGGTTTTGTAAACTAGGGGTCTTTATTTGGGTTGATTCGATTAGAACTACTGTATACATCCAAGCAACCGCTACTTGACGTGCAGCATGCTGCGACCAGCAGCAGCAATGGTCATGAGGAGTTGGCAACGGGAAGTTGCAGATTGCCTTAGCCTTTAATGGGCGGTTAGGCACAAAGAATGCGTCGACGTGTCTGCTCTTTCCTGCTGCAGTTTGTTCTAGAGAGGTGACCAGTGTGCTGGGTTGGCAGTGACAGCAGCAGATGTGTGTACTGTGTGAGGAGATTCACTATGAGTGTTTGGGCTGGACGATTATTCCTCCTACATAAATTGACTCCTTGACTCCATGGTGACAGCCTCCGCTACCTCTGAGGGTTCGGTAGGGCCGGTGTGTGGAAGCACGGGATTGGGCATGCAGGTGCTGGCATGGGCGGAACCTATGTGGGCCTCTCCTGACAGGCAGCCTTGAGACGAAGCAGTGTCCCTACTGGTGGCAGACCGCTCGACTGCAATTCAGTGAACTCTATCAAATATGTCTGTAAGTGCGTGAAGAAAGGCAGTGACATGGCAGTATTTCAAATAGCCAAAGACAAGAACAACGAAACAGAGACAACGAGATCCTCTTCTGATATAGTCTTATATAAAGCATCGTTTCTGCTTTTATCTGTGCATACGTATGTACCAGGAATTGTTGGAATAAACTGGTAGTGATGAGAATGTGATTATATGTTTCATTGTCTCTAAATAATTAATGAGTAATGGTAGAGCTCCTTGGAAACGACTTTTTTGTTTGTTTCTATGCCTATTTCAGGTTGGATTTGTTTGATATTAAAATGATATTCGTCCTCTCCGTGCAGAAATATTAAAGGATTTTGGAGGGCATCGTTTGAATGGTGTGTCTTTGCAGTGTGTTGCAGCCCTTCGCTTCTTCGTTGTACAATTATGCCGCGCTGGATTAGCCGAGAGGTCTTAGGCGCTGCAGTCATGGACTGTGCGACTGCTCCCGGCGGAGGTTCGAGTCCTCCCTCGGGCATGGGTATGTGTGTTTGTCCTTAGGATAATTTAGGTTAAGTAGTATGTAAGCTTATGGACTGATGACCTTAGCAGTTAAGTCCCATAAAATTTCACACACATTTGAACATTTTGTACAATTATGTCATGGCTTGCGCCTTGATTGTCCGCAATTGCGATCGCGACTTATTCTATCTGAAGTGGATTAAATCAACGTTCGTGTTCTCCAGATGCTCTTTTATTGGCTCGAATTACAACTTTATTGTCATTAGAAATCATTCGGTCTAGAGCTGTTTTGAGTATGTGAATCAGTTGACTGTTTTTGTGTAAGACCGTCTATACTTCTTGGACTACGTCTCAGTCCACTGATATTTGTGCATAGTTGATCAGTTTCTCTTTCTTCATTTCCGATGAAATACACTTGCAGAAATTTATGGTCTTCATTGGGTAGTGATAGTTATGATCCCATGTTTTGATAGATTTCTCCTTGAAAAGAAAAAAAGATAATCGGCTTCATCTCCATTGGTGTTGATCGAAGTAGCTCCGAAAGAAGTCACTTGGAAACAGGCATTGAACCGTTTAATATTTAGAAGAAACTGTTTTCATTCTATATTTTCCTGGTCATATAATGAAAAATTCTTAGGGAGATGTTTCCAGTGGCGGCAAACGAATTTTTCCATTCATGGTGTTTCACTACTGAATTTTTTCGCGTTGCAAAATTGGCAGCTATGTTTATGTTTGTCATATTCTTTCGTTCGGTCTTATCGGAATGCTGTTAGGTTCTACTGTTTACTTGTCCTCGTCCGCGCTTCTTGTATGGCGACATTTTCATGGCTGGCTTGAGTTTGCAGCCTTTTGTTTTAATATTATGTCGAAATTCATGATTCTTCAGTCTGTTCATTTCAGTTTTCTTCGGTTTATCTGCTTCTCACAGTGCTCACTGTCGTTCCGTTTGAACTTAAACATGCTTCGAGCTCTTCGCCTGTTTCGTTTTTCCGGTCGTCTTTTGTTTTCATCGTTTTGCTTCAAAACTGGCAAGATCTCCTCCTCTTTTACATTTGAACATTGTCTAAAACATAAATGAAAACAACTCTTTATTAACAAATATACTATGTACGGTACACCTTACACACTTTTCATAATTTATTTTCAATTATACTCAGTCATTGTATCACTTTGACTATTCACATTTCACTGTTTGTTGTTATTCACTCACTGCAGTACTTTTTCGGTTCCTCCCTTCGCCACTCATAAGAAATTGACGTCCTAACGCATAAAACATCTTTACAGTGGGTAGCCCCAACAGTGGCGAATTCCAGAATCTAGCAAAAAGGCTTAAAATGGGCCACAAAGTTCCAGATTAGTCCACAGAATTCGAGAGTGGTCTGGAACGTTCCACAATAATATGGGATGTTCCCGAACATTCTGGAATTTTTCCGAATATTTCAGACTGTTCCGAACATTCCAGAACAACCCGGATCATTTTGGAACATTCCGAAAAATTCTGGAATGCTGTGGAATACTCTCTAATTTTTCGAATACTCTAGAATATTGTTGAATGTTCTAGAAATTTCTAGAGGACTAAACTTCCCAGTCCTTAAATCTTCAAAAGCGTGTGGTTCAGGCAAAAACGAGAAGTTTCTTAATGGATTGGGAACAGAGGACTATCATATCATGTAACTCCCTTCATCGTAAAGGGATACGTTTCTCAGTTTCAGCGGCACGCATATTGTACACTTACTTTCATAACATATATTGATTAAATGAGTTGCAAATTTGAGAGAACTGTACCTGTGGACAATTGTTTCAGAGAAACTATGAACGAAACCTGAAATTCACTTTACGAGTTATGATCGCACCAAATCGTGTTGCCGACAACGAAGGATATGTGCCTGCCATGTTGAACATGAGCATTCCACTACAGCTCTGGTAGAGGAGTACATTCTTCCAGCCACGTGACGAGCTACGAATTCGAGAATTTTCAACATTTAAGAAAAGAAAAGAAAAATACTTGGAATGCGTCTTGGCAGCTAAAATTTGACACGGTCTGTCTTTCGTTGTATCCTTCTTGTGTAAAAGATTTAAGGGCATGTATACACTTGTCCGTTTGGGCCAGTCTCTTGTTAGATACAAGAAATAGAGGTGGCAAAATGTATCAGAGATTATATTTGGTCATGACAGTGGTGGTGATGGAAAGAAGAACAAACAGATTGAGTTTTAATAGAGATAACATAAATGGGGGTTGTAGCAGTACATTGACATACAAATATCATAGAGAAATATCACTGTGAGGGATAAAACATTTGCTTAAATGACTGACCCAACGCACGTACTGAAAATACTAAGAGCGAAAGTACAGGAAATTGCATAGTATACGAGGAGAAGTCACGACGTTTAACATGGGTCAAGTAGACATCATTTTTGTGGATTTGTAGTGACAGTTAGGTGGCGGGGTGATTCAAAGAGACTGACACAATTTGACTTGGCTGTATTTCCCGGCTGTACATTGTAGTTGAATTTAGTCAAGTATATTTGGGAAACGACGTTGTATAGTTTCGAATACTGTCATTATAGAGCTCTATCATCGCACTGCTTGTGGCGTATACTGTGTCTATTGTGGGCGAGATAGCTACTACGGAACATCAGATTCTTTCATTCGTCGAGTTCAGTGAAATCGAGTCGGCAGCTACGGTCCAGTGTGCATTTCGCCGAAAGTATAACGTTAAACCTCTAACGAGGAAGAGCACTGATAGATGGAATAAAAAATTTTACGGAACTGGCTCTCTGTGTAAAGGTAAAAGCCAAAGCGACCACGTGTATCGGAGGAGCACCTCAGGCACATCCGCGTGAGATTTGAACGTAGCTTATTCCTCAAATGAATGAAAGTTCAGGAGTTTACATTTTCCATTGTGGCAAAAACTTTTCCCATCCTTAAATTTTCAGTTATGATTGAGCAAAATAAAGTGACAGAGACTCTGGCCTCCTATACAATTTCCTCACACGTTTTTCGTTATCCTGTCGCAAATGTCATTAATAATTACCTGGGAGGTGTAGTCTGTTGCAGCTGATAGCCTTCTAGTTCTTCAGTTGTCCGCAGTGTTCACCCGACCTCACGTGAACGACCAGACCACCACGATACTGTGCTACGATCTATTTCTCTATCCCCACACACCTCTCTCAAAACGTTCAATTTCCATTGAGTTCTTTCCAGGAACGCTGGTCACTACGTGTGATCAGACCTGATTCGATTCACCTTCATTTGAAAACTGAATTATTCACGTCAGAGCCACGCGAACCATCAAACACATATATGACCATGACATATGAAGTTTTTCTCACAACTAACATGATTTCAACTTAATAACGCCACCGGAATGGATACTCATGTGTAGCGTACAGTGCTTTTCCGTACCCTTTTATAATTTTTGATCGTTGATAATAAATGGCGATATCGCTGCCTTACGGTTTCCAATAACCTTCACTGCGATCATTAAACTTATCCGCAAAAATGAAATAATAAAAAATAAGCTTGGACTTAGCGATCGCAGGCATTGCTTGCAGGGGAACAGTGACTCTTACAAAAAAAATTGTAGGGCAGTCATAAGTCGTAAGCAAGTTTTACTTTATTTTCACATGTTTCACTTGACCAACGTGAGCATCTTTAGAAATTATGTAGACAAGGACTACACGTTACAAATATCTGGCTGTGTATAGCGACGCAGACTTGGTCGAGAGAAAAACGTCAGAATACAGAAAAAGTTGGATACGAATTGTGACTGTTTTCCAACTTTAAAGTAGAGCTTGTTTGTCTTCAGGAAATGTAAGCACTAGTAAAAAAAACACCAACTGCTCGAAGTAATTCATGCACAAGACGTGTTGTTGTTGTCTTCACTCCTGAGACTGGTTTGATACAGCTCTTCATCTCCCAGTACGTAATGCAACCTACATCCTTCTGAATCTGCTTAGTGTATTCATCTCTTGGCCACCCTCTACGATTTTTACCCTCCACGCTGCCGTCCAATTCTAAATTTGTGATCCCTTGATGCCTCAGAACATGTCCTACCAACCGGTCCCTTCTCCTTGTCAAGTTGTGCCACAAACTCCTTTTGTCCCCAATTCAATTCAGTACCTCCTCATTAGTTATGTGATCTACCCATCTGATTTTCATCGTTCTTCTGTAGCACCACATTGCGAAAGCTTCTATTCTCTTCCTATCCGAACAATTTATAGTCCATATTTCATTTCCATACATGGCTACACTCCATACAAAAACTTTCAGAAACGACTTCCTGACACTTAAATCTATACTCGATATTAACTAATTTCTCATCGTCAGAAACGCTTGCCATTGCCAGTCTACATTTTATATCCTCTCTACTTCGACCATCATTAGTTATTTTGCTACCCAAATAGCAAAGCTCCTTTACTACTTTAAGTGTCTCATTTCCTAATCTAATTCCCTCAGCATCACCCGACTTAATTCGGCTACATTCCGTTATCCTCGTTTTGCTTTTGTTGATGTTCATCTTATACCCTACTTTCAAGACACTGTCCATTCCGTTCAACAGCTCTTCCAAGTCCTTTGCTGTCTCTGACAGAATTACAGTGTCATCGACGAACTTTAACGTTTTTATTTCTTCTCCACGGACTTTAATACCTACTCCGAATTTTTTTTGTTTTTTTTTGTTTCCTTCACTGCTTGCTCAATATACAGACTGAATAACATCGGGGAGAGGCTACAACCCTGTCTCACTCCCCTTCCCAACCACTGCTTCCCTTTCATGCCCCTCGACTCTTATAACTGCCATCTGGTTTCTGTACAAATTAAAAAAGCTTTTCGCTCCCTGTATTTTACCCCTGCCACCTTTAGAATTTGAAAGAGAGTATTCCAGTCAACATTGTCAAAAGCTTTCTCTAAGGTTACAAACGCCAAAAATGTAGGTTTGCCTTTCCTTAATCTAGCTTCTAAGATATTGCCTCACGTGTTCCAATATTTCTACGGAATCAAAACTGATCTTCTCCGAGGTCGGCTTCTACCAGTTTTTCCATTCGTCTGTAAGGAATTCGCGTTATTATTTTGCAGCTGTGACTTATTAAACTGATAGTTCGGTAATTTTCACATCTGTCAACACCGTCTTTCTTTGGGATTGGAATTATTATATTCTTCTTGAAGTCTGAGGGTATTTCGCCTGTCTCGTACATCTTGCTCCCCAGATGGTTAAGTTTTTTCAGGATTGGCTCTCCCAAGGCCGTTAGTACATCTAATGGAATGTTGTCTACTCCCGGGGCCTTGTTTCGACTCAGGTCTTTCAGTGCTCTATCAAACTCTTCAGTATTGTATCTCCCATTTCATCTTTATGTACATCCTCTTCCATTTCCATAATATTGTCCTCAAGTACATCGCCCTTGTATAGACCCTCTATATACTCCTTCAACCTTTCTGCTTTTTCTTCTTTGCTTAGAACTGGGTATCCATCTGAGCTCTTGATATTCATAGAAGTGGCTCTCTTTTTTCAAAAGGTCTCTTTAATTTTCCTGTAGGCAGTATCTATCTTACCCCTCGTGAGATAAGCCTCTACATCCTTATATTTGTCCTCTAGTCATCCCTGCTTAGCCATTTTGCACTTCATGTCGATCTCATTTTTGAGACGTTTGTATTCCTTTTTTCCTGCTTCATTTACTGCGTTTTTATATTTTCCCCCTTCATCAATTAAATTCAATATTTCTTCTGTTACCCAATGATTTCTACTAGCCCTCGTCTTTTTACCTACTTGATCCTCTGCTGCCTTCACTACTTCATCCCACAGAGCTACCCAATCTTCTTGTACAGTATTTCTTTCCCCCATTCCTGTCAATTGTTCCCTTATGCTCTCCCCGAAACTGTCTACAACCCTTGGTTTAGTCAGTTTATCCAGGTCCCATCTCCTTAAATTCCCACCTTTTTGCAGTTTCTTCAGTTTTATTCAACACTTCATAACCAATAGATTGTAGTGAGAGTCCACAACTGCCCCTGGAAATGTCTTACAATTTAAAACCTGGTTCCTAAATCTCTGTCTCAACATTATACAATCTGTCTGATACCTCCTAGTATCTCCAGGATTCTTCCATGTACACAACCCTCTTTTATGATTCTTGAACCAAGTGTTAGCTATGATTAAGTTATGCTCTGTGCAAAATTCTACCAGATGGCTTCCTCTTTCACTTCTCTCCCCCAATCCATATTCACCCACTAAGTCTCCTTCTCCCCCTTTTCCTACTCTCGAATTCCAGTCACCCATGGCTATTAAATTTTCGTCTCCCTTCACTACCTGAATAATTTCTTTTATCTCATCATACATTTCATCAATTTTTTCATTATCTGCAGAACTAGTTGGCATATAAACTTGTGCTACTATAGTAGGCATGGGCTTCGTGTCTGTCTCGGCCCCAATAATGCGTTCAGTATGCTGTTGGTAGTAGCTTACCCGCACTCCTATTTTTTTATTCATTATTAAACCTACTCCTGCATTACCCCTATTTGATTTCGTATTTATAACCCCATATTCACCTGACCAGAGGTCTTGTTCGTCCTGCCACCGAACTTCACTAATTCACACTATATCTAACTTCAACCTATCCATTTCCCTTTTTAAATTTTCCAACCTACCTCCCCCATTAAGGGAGCTGACATTCCACTCTCCGATCCGTAGAACGCCAGTTTTCATTCTGCTGATAACGACGTCCTCTTTAGTAGTCCCCGCCCGGATATCTGAATGGGGGACTATTTTACATCCGGAATATTTTACTCAAGAGGACGCCATCATCATTTAACCATAGAGTAAAGCTGCATGCGCTCTGGAAAAATTACGGCTGTAGTTTCCCCTTGCTTTCAGCCGTTTGCAGTATCAGCACAGTAAGGCCGTTTTGGTTAGTGTTGCAAGGCCAGATCAGTCAATCATCCAGACTGTTGCCCCTGCAACTACTGAAAAGGCTGCTGCCCCTCTTCAGGAACTACACGTTTGTCTGGCCTCTCAACAGATATCTCTCCGTTGTTGTTGCTCCTACGGTACGGTCATCTGTATCGCTGAGGCACGCAAGCCTCCCCACCAAAGGCAAGGTCCATGGTTCATGGGGGTAGGACAAGACGTGTAGTAACGTGCAATATCTTTAGGAATCATTCTCTTCTGACTCATCTAATATATAACGGCACATGAATGTTTATTCCTGGCAAACCGTAGACCTCGCAATCATTTTCGAACAGTCAGAAAGGTATACACGACATCCCTCAAACTCTCTCCAAAATGTTCACCCTATCTGTCACCTGATGCATTAGCTGTTAATCTATCGAGATGGCGCAGTAATTGGCACACTGCACTCGCATTCGAGACGAACAAGGTTGAAAACCACGTTTGGCAATCCTGATTTAGGTTTTCTGTGACTTACCAAAATCGCTTCATTCAAATGCTGGGTTGGCTCCTTTGAAAGGGCACGGCCGACTTCCTTCACCACCCTTCTCTAATCCGAGCTTGCGCTCCATCTCTAATGACCTCGTTCTCGGCGGTACGTTGAACAGTAATCTTGTCCTTCTCCTCAATTTGCTATTATTTTTGACCAACCTTTCACGACTCTGTTCACCCAGGATTTTTGCGTTCATAGTTTATTACTCATTACTAACTTTTTGCTACTTCAGTAAGTAAAACATTTTCATCTGTGATCTACATTTAATTCTAGATTAAGTCTCTTGCCGCTGCTCTTCTGAGGCTTAAGGCGTCTGGCCATCCAGAACACTCCCTGGCCATATGTTCTGTTAATAAAAGAGTGACCTTCCAGTCATCATTACAGGGCGGGATTAGCCCTTCCACGGGCAGGGCACAGGGCTCGGGGCACGAGCAGTTCATTACGTTTGACGTAGCTGTATTCGCCCATATCTGCTCACAGTATTGAATTACCTTTACTTCGTTGCACGTAATTCAGTTTGAGACGCTGTTTATCGGCTGCTGTATTATCGATTGAACGGGAAACTGGATTGGCTTGAACACCAGAATACGCCATCACACTGAGGCAGATTTCATTGAGTTATTGCGGACAATTTATTTAACGGTCTTGGATAACAATCTGTGCACAGTAAGTTGTAAATGGATAATCCAAGCAATACAGTGTTTTTGGCGATGGTAGTTCGTTTATTCGGTTCATTATTTTGTTCACTATTTCGCTGGCTATAAAGAGATTCCTTATAGCAGAAAACAGCGCTTTTGCTTTTGTAGTACAGAGTATTGATTTCCCACTCCGATTCCTTTTTTACTGGGATGACTTTATGAAAAGTGTAAACTGTGTTTAATGTTCGTAACAGTACATTTTTTTTACCAGATACTGAGTGAAGAATAAAATGACAAGTAACTTCTTCATCTCAGAGTAGCACTTGCACCTACGTCCTCAATTATTTGCTTGACGTATTCCAATCTCTGACTTCCTCTACAGTTTTTGCCCTCTGCAGCTCCCTCTAGTACCATGGAAGTAATTCCCTCATGTCTTAGCAGATGTCCTATCATCCTGTCCCTTCTCCTTATCAGTGTTTTCCACATATTCCTTTCCTCTCCGATTCTGCGTAGAACCTCCTCATTCCTTACCTTATCAGTCCACCTAATTTTCAACATTCGTCTATAGCACCACATCTCAAATGCTTCGATTCTCTTCTGTTCCGGTTTTCCCATAGTCCATGTTTCGCTACCATTCGCTACCATCCAGACGTACATCCTCAGAAATTTCTTCCTCAAATTAAGACCGGTATTTGATATTAGTAGACTTCACTTGGCCAGAAATGCCTTTTTTGCCATAGCGAGTCTGCATTTGATGTCCTCCTTGCTCCGTCCGTCATTGGTTATTTTACTGCCTAGGTAGCAGAATTCCTTAACTTCATTGACTTCGTGACCATCAATCCTGATGTTAAGTTTCTCGGTGTTCTCATTTCTACTACTTCTCATTACCTTCGTCTTTCACCGATTTACTCTCAAACCATACTGTGTACTCATTAGACTGTTCATTCCGTTCGGCAGATCATTTAAATCTTCTTCACTTTCACTCTGGATAGCAATGTCGTCAGCGAATTGTATCATTGATATCCTTTCACCTTGTACTTTAATTCCACTCCTGAACCTTTCTTTTATTTCCATCATTGCTTCTTCGATGTACAGATTGAAGACTAGGGGCGAAAGGCTACAGCCTTGTCTTACTCCCTTCTTAATACGAGCACTTCGTTCTTGATTGTCCACTCTTATTATTCCCTCTTGGCTGTTGTACATATTGTATATGACCCGTCTCTCCCTATAGCTTACCCCTACTTTTTTTCAGAATCTTGAACAGCTTGCAGCATTTTATATTGTCGAACGCTTTTTCCAGGTCAACAAATCCTATGAACGTGTCTTGATTTTTCTTTAGCCTTGCTTCCATTATTAGCCATAATGTCAGAATTGCCTCTCTCGTGCCTTTACTTTTTCTAAAGCCAAACTGTTCGTCACCTAGCCCATTCTCAATTTTCTTTTCCATTCTTCTGTATATTATTCTTGTAAGCAGCTTCGATGCATGAGCTGTTAAGCTGATTGTGCGACAATTCTCGCACTTGCCAGCTTTTGCCGTCTTCGGAATTGTGTGGATGATGCTTTTCCGAAAGTCTGATGGTATGTCGCCAGACTCATAGATTCTACACACCAACGTGAATAGTCGTTTTGTTGCCACTTACCCTAATGATTTTAGAAATTCTGATGGAATGTTATCTATCCCTTCTGCCTTATTTGACCGTAAGCCCTCCAAAGCTCTTTTAAATTCCGATTCTAATGCTGGATCCCTTATCTCTTCTAAATCGACTCCTGTTTCTTCTTCTATCACATCAGACAAATCTTCACCCTCATAGAGGCTTTCAATGTATCCTTTCCACCTATCTGCTCTCTCCTCTGCATTTAACAGTGGAATTGCCATTGCACTCTTAATGTTACCACCGTTGCTTTTAATGTCATCAAAGGTTGTTTTGACTTTCCTGTATGCTGAAAAAAATGGCTCTGAGCACTATGGTACTGAACTGCTGTGGTCATTAGTCCCCTAGAACTTAGAACTACTTTAACTTAACTAACCTAAGGACATCACACACATTCATGCCCGAAGCAGGATTCGAACCTGCGACCGTAGAAGTTGCACAGTTCCAGACTGCGCGCCTAAAACCGCGAGACCACCGCAGCCGGCCTCCTGTAAGCTGAGTCTGTCCTTCCGACAATCATATCTCAGCCAAAACCATTGTTGGACAGTGTTTATTTCTTTATTTATTAGTTGGTAATAGATTTGAAGAGTAATAATATTTCATCATCAAATACTTCTCAATAAATAATTGTTATTATCTTTTCCCACATACTCATAATTGTTATTAAGCTTTTAGTTTGAACTGTGCATTTCTTCCTTTTTCGTGCGTGTAAAATATTTACATACATCAGATTACATTTCAACTTCTCACTGTCAATTTTCATTACTCTCAGAAACTATACTTCATTATAAATATATTCCCCAATGACCCAATGAACAGTTTTCACTATATTTCATTACAATTAACCTCTAATCCTAACTTCATCCTAATTTTCTGCATAATGCTTGTATACTTCTCATAGTACTTCATTATTTTCAATAGCACATTTTTAGTACAATTATAAACATCTTCAATGTATACAATGAATCCCAATCATGTCATATAGAAAAAATTCTTCAACAATTCCTAATAAACTCAAAGACTTTAGCCCACATTTACCTCTCATCTAGCTGCAATATCATGAAAGTAGTCCATCAGTATTAATCTCATCAAAACTTTTCTACAGACAAAAAATTCTCATCAATACTATTGTACTAGTTAACATTATTTCATTCATAACATGAGACAACCGTATAGTTCTTACTTATTATAAAAGTTTCAATGAATTTTGCCCTCTGATATTAAACACATCTTTCCCCTCTTCCAGTAGTCAATAAATGTTTTTAGTTCTAAATAGGATAGTTAATAAAGCACAGTCTGTATAATATTATTTTATCTAAATCTTCTTATTTAACACAATACTAAATGACACATCTGTTCCTCTATAAGGATAATCATTAATTTTCAACTGCAGAAACAACAAATTTGACCATCATCTCTCCTGAATGGCTAATATACACATACATCCTCGTCTGTTATCACACAGCATAATTATTATTAAAAAACTCAAAACATCAGTATAAGCTTCAATCAATCCATTTCAAAAATGTGCTCATGATGCATGTTGTATGTCAACTGAGGTGCAAAAATAATAATGAAGAATGCATAAAATGTTGTTTGAAATTCACAACATTGGAAAAAATTTCACAAGCTTAACAGAAATGGATCCAGGTGGCAAATAAAATTTAGAAACTCTATTTCATTCCTGCTACAATATAGCAAACTGAGAATAAAAATGAAAATAGCTGTAAGTTCAACAGATGAATAGGATGTAAAAAAAGATGCAGCTCAAAAATAAAGATTCTACAGGATCACATAGCTAGGGACACACTGTTCACAAGAATATGACTTACAAAATGTTTGGGTTCCTTTGAGGGTTTAGTCAATATAGCCACTCAGCAGTTTAGCTTGATCAAGTAACATGCAACCACCTCATAAACACAAAATAGTCAGTTTTAATCATAATATGAAATACAGCTCACTCATGAAATAACAAGTCTTCATAATAAAATGTGATTTTCAGTACTGGCCACTACACAGCTTGATTAGTAAGTCTATCAGAATGATGTAACATATCTCCTAACATAAAGATTAACATGGACTAAAGCATTAAGTATTGATCACACAATATGAATACTTGCAGAAAATAAACAAAAGTGTCAAATAACACACAAGTAATCATGCTGCAACTTAAATATCAGCATGATATAGACTGAAGACTCAAATAGTCTTGTAAGTATTCACAGTGTAGCATAAATCCATGCATAAACAGCATCATAGGAAGATCAAAAGTTAAGTGACCAAAATATGATAAAGTCTTCAAATTCTCTGTAAGAAATAAAAGTGCACACATCACTAATGTTTTTGTATTACAATCCCACAACAATACAGGATTACACTCAATATTACTTCAGCCAGCCTCTCTTAAATCAACTGTCACATAAAAACTGTATGACTTTTGAACAAAGCAAATATAAATCTACCTACACATGCTTTGTGTACTCTTTCCGTTAATGTAATTGATAGCTTATGATTGTCAACTCTCTGATAAGAGTCAAACATCATATATTACATTGAGAAAAAGTTGTTCTTAATTACTCTTAATCTATTTATAACATTCTTTAAGATACTTCTTCCCCTAGTCAACTTGTAATTGTGTTGTAGACATTTCCTGATTGAATTTCTTACATGTGATAGGTTTTGATAATATTCTACTCTTAATGATGAAACTTCATCTGCTACTGACAACTCATATACCTCATTTTTATTTTCCTCATAGAGACATTTTCCTCATAGAGTCATCTTTCGAAGCAAAAAAACAGTTTATCTCCCCTTCAAAACCATTTGCTTCACTGAAAACAGCCAATTCTATACAAACTCTGCATAAATTAACTGAATTTCCCTAAGTGCATTAGACATGTCAAACTTATCAACATTTGCTACAGGTTAATTTTCAGCTGATAAAACATATTCCAGCTGAGTCACTTTTTGTCTACATTTTTTATTTCATCACAAACACTCTCAAAGTCTATTTGTCTTCATTTATAACTGCCCTTAATTCTACTGTTGGTAGTTTAATTTTTTTGCTCAGTATAGATCCTACTTAACATTCTTTCATTTCTATTACTTTTGCCTTATTTAGATTTTCCATAAGACAATAAACGTAATTTGACATTATGTGCAGTTTTTCATTACCATTTTACTCAAGGGGAGTAATGTGTGTTTTCTGAAAATTTAGGGAGAGTTATTTTCAGAGTGCCCCTTCTTTGAAAAATCGTCATTGGATTATTGTGTAACTTTCTCCCTAATGGAATTTATTATAACACTAGTATCACCTGCAGAAACTATCTGTTCTCTGTTGTACTTCCTTCATGATTCCTGCCATCCTGCTCCCACTACCCAGTCACAAAACATTATTTATATTGCTCAGCACTTAGCTAATCATTATATGTGGTATATTTGATTTAAACCACTTATTTGTAAAGTTATTCTGTCCACAAAACTTATATGTTTCTAAGAGAGTACTAGGACCTACACAGGTAAATGCCCTGGAAAGCTTACAAAAATTACTAACTGTTGATATTTTATTATTTAACAATTTTCTGTGAGTGAATGGATAAATGGTATTCTCAGATAAATAATTCTCGAGTACAAACTGTGGATGCTATGTAAATGCTTTCTAGTTAAATGCAATACTATCATTGAGTACATCACTTTTCAAATATTATGGAAGAAAAACGTCAATGAGGACAATGTCACCTTTCCATAATGAGGTTGAGAAATGTCACATTAGAACAAAGTTTCAATACTTTGTTTAAAATTCCATCAACAGCATAGGCGCTTCTATTTTTGACAACATTTATTAATTTATTACCTTCTGTGAAGTTACTTTTTACAGAATAAAGTTATTGCTACATTGTCTTGATTCTTTCACTGAAGCATTTCTACCTATTTTTGCTGCTATATATACAAACTCACTGTTAGAAACACACATGCCTTCTGACTTATGAGTACCAACATTGGCAATCAGCTGGCTGCCTTCTTATGTGGTGGATTATCAATGTGATTTTGCAGTTATCCAGAATTTTTCTGTTTGACAGTTGTTTGGCATTATCAGCATTAAGGTTTTGGGTCAGCTGATTTCGAGAGTTCTGCCAGAATTCCTTCTTCAGCATGTTATCTCTTAGCCTTTTAATTTGACGAAATGTTTTTTCCTTATGTTGTGCTACTGAGTCTGAATATTTTATTAGCAGAATTTCTCTTGGGAACCTTTGTGTGGGTTCAGCTCAGTTTAGAAGCTCTACCATTTACTTTTTTTTGTTAAGAGATATTTGTCCATTTTCCTTCAAGAGATTTTGGTACTGTTACATAATCAGCTTAGTTTTAAAAGTTTTACAAACTATCTAGGTGCTGCTTTTTGAAAATATTTTTAAAGAGAGCAGAATGCTCTAATTCTGTCTTTTAGTTTGTGTAACTGATGTTTAATCTTTTCTTCTATTTTACAGGCAGAAGTGACAGACATTTTTCACTTGTTACTATTCCTTGTTTTCAGTAACTTTATCGAGATTTTATTGCCTGTATGTAATCTTCATTTCACCAAAAGTATTTTTTTACACATTTGTAAATTACTTTTGGGCAATATAAAAAAATGTATTTGAATTATTACAAATTCAGTGCTTGTATTTTGCCTTGTTCACTTACTAATAGTAGTGATTATATTCTATTACTTTCATATTTGGGAAACACTGTCATCCTTTCGCAGAATTTCTGGGCATGAACTTTATTTTTACTCCAGCTACTTATTTGTCTATGGGAATATGTATTACTTTGCGTAATCTAGCACTTAAAATATCCTTATGATGTGGAAACAAGTTAGATACTCAGTTCTACAAGTTTCCTTTCTATTTTAATTTGATCAGTTATCCACAGACTTGTACCAATCGTTTTCCCAAATGTTATTTCTTTCCCTAGCTATGACTTTAAGACGCCTATTCGAATTTTCACATCATTTTGTGAAATTTTGAGCATCATATTTTCTGCAGCTGCTCATGATTTATTTACTTTGTCTAGTTTTTTAATTTCTGGGTTGAGTAATTTGTGTTCAGTTTATATTTTATTTGTACATTATTTTACACTGATTCTACATCTACCTGATTACAGCGTTATTCACAATAATGTGCCTGGAACCACCTTCAAGCTGTCTCTCTACCGTTCCATTCTCGAACGGCGTGCGGGAAAAACGAGCACTTACATTTTTATGAGTGAGCCTAATTTCTCTTACTTTATTGTGATGATCATATCTCCATACGTAGATGGGTGCAAACAGAATGTTTTTTCAATTGGAGGAGAAAACTGGTAATCGAAATTTCATGGGAAGATGCCGCAGCAAAGAAAAACGATTTTGTTTTAATGATTGCTACCCCAATTCACATATCATGTGTGTGGCACTATATTCCCTACTTTGGGATAGTAGAAAACGAGCTGCCTTTTTTTGAACTCTTGCGATGTTATCCGTCAGTCCCACCTGTTGCGGACCTCACACTGCACAGCAATACTCCAGAATAGGACGGACTAGTGTAATGTAAGCAGTCTCCTTAGTAGACCTGTTGCACCTTCTAAGTGTTCTGCCAATGAATCGCAGTCTTTGGTTTGCTCTACCCCCAACATTTTCTGTGTGATCATTCCAATTTAGGTTATTTCGTAATTGTAATCCCTAAGTATTTAGTTGAATTTACAGCCTTCAGATTTGTGTGACTTATGGCGTAATCGAAATTTGGTGGATTTCTTTTAGTACTCATGTCAATAACTTCACATTTTTCTTTATTCAAGGTCAATTTCCACTTTTCACACCATACAGATACCCTTAGATTAATTTATACACGACTGTGCTTAAACTGACACACAATATTTTTAGCGCAACGCAATCTGACTTCCAAAATCCCTACAAACGAATGACCCGGACTAACATTAATCTATACCTTTCACAAATCACTTACCTCAGAAAAATCTTCGTTACTCGAACTACTGCAATACAGCGAGCGCCACTACTGCCAGCTAACCAAAAGAATCAAACTATGGAAGGCATTAACTACTGATAGGTATAGTTAGCAAATGAAAGATTTTACTAGAGAACAAACAATGTATTTACCTTAATAGTCATAATATATATAATCAGTTCATGACATCCAGTCTTACAAATTTCAAAACTCCGCCATCTCTCTCCCCACGTCCACCACCGCTGGCGGCTCACCTCCAACTGCGCAACGCTACGCGCTGTTAGCATCCAGCTGCCGCTGCCCAACACTACAATGGCGAGTATTACAACAATGCCAAGCAGCCACAGACTGCACACGGCACAGCCAGTGATGTTCATACAGAGCGCTACGTGGCGGCGGCGTTACCAATTTAAAAAAACCTAAACATCCTACTTACATAGCCCCATGCTCCCCACAAAAAATTTACAAATTGTTTTGGGCAGTGGCCAATACAGATTTGAAAAACTTTTTCATAGTTACAATAACAAAGAAATGAAATGCACACAATTATCGATACAATGTTGGTCAGAAGCTAAAATTTTCTCACAGTCCATGAAGACAGTCCTGATCATTCATCAAAGTAAAATTGCAGTGTTTTTCTCAAAGTCTGAGTAGTAAAAGAAAATGCACTTGGAAGTAGTGGATTTCTAAGCAGTCTTGAAGAAGTAGTGTTGTCCTTCCAACGGACAGACAGTGCTGACTCTTGAAAGGCAGACATGTAATGGGCCACAACAGAGCAAACCCACAGCAGAGTCAGTCGAAGTTTTCAAGAATATTGGTAGGTAGGTCGTCACAGAGTAGACCCATTGTAGTCCTGGTAGAGATTACGGTATTGGTGGGCCACCAGATGTGCAGACCCACTGCAGTCCTTGTAGAAATAATGGTATTGGTGGGTCATCAAATGTGTAGACCCACAGTAGTCCTTGTAGAAATAATGGTATTGGTTGCTCATCAAAGGTGTAGACCCACTGTAGTCCTTGTAGAGATGGCCAGCAGCCATCTGTTTGACTGTGCAGGCGCACAATCACCATTGAAGTGTCTTGCGGATAATATAGCAAGTCCATAACCACCACTTGTGCACTCACAAAAATTGTTTTTGAAATGTCCTTAGAACCAGCAATGCTGTTATCCAGTCCCTTACTGAGTTATTAACACAAGTGCAAACACTATCAGTCTCTACTTCTCACATATTGTCCATACACTATGACCAACAGAAGCATGTGCAGTGAAATGTAATTTACAAGTTACTTAATTTGATGAACTGGTGTCTATTACAATTTTATAACATGAGAATACCATAACAAAGGTACAAAATACGTCTTTAAAGAACAAAACAATACAGATAACATTTGTAGTAGGACAGGCTTTACAAAAGAATCGAAATAGCAAATACATCAGTGTTACAAAAATTATGAGATAAGTACATACATAAAAGATCAGAATAACTTTTGAAACATCAACTTCACACATGAGCATTAAAACAAAACACAATAAACAATGTCTGAACATATTTACAAAGAAAATAACATAGTATTTGAAAAATTCTACAACATAAATCTTATTAGCTAAACACATAAAGACAGGAAAAAGACAAATACACAAGGGTACATAAACACATAGAGGGATAATACAAAAGGAAAGGACAGGGTTGGTTTTACTGCAGTATTTTGCAAACAAAACTTTCTTTACTTCTCAGAGATCTCCCTTCGTTCTTCATTATTTCCAAAAAGTCCTATCTATACCTGCTTTCTGTACTTTTCTCATATAACCTCTCAGTGCATTTCTTCAAATCCATCGCAACTCATTCTCTTATATAGGCTACCGCCTCTTAAGCTAACTTAAATCTACTGAGCTCAGATGCTTAACTAAGGGACGAGACAATGCAGCAGCACAAAACAATTTACACAAACAGCAATGATAAAAAAAAATGGAAATTGGCAAAAAAGGCAGCAATATTACAACTAATATAAGGCAATGCGCAGCAAACAAGAAAAATGAATCAGTAATAAAATTGGCTTAACCTAGTAATACAAAGTAACATTCAGTAGCACTATGAATGGCAAACAGCAGCAGCAAATGCTATAACTTATACCTAAACATGACAAAGCTCAAGCAGAAAAAATGTTACACTAAAGACAACAATGCAGATAAGGACAATGTCTATTCACATCTTATTGTCTATGCAATTATGTCTAAGTGGTGCACTACAAAAACTAATGCTACAACAAATTACCAAGTACTTGAAAAGAAAATTATATATACAGTTACTGTTATTAGTCGCTTCTTATTGTTCTTTCCATTCCAAGAGCTCCTTTTTCGAAGAATGTGGATCATAAAAAAATTATTTAATAGATCTGTCGACAGAAAGTGTTCACATTAGCAAATGCATTTAATTTTATAAAACCAATGCTGCAACACAGCTGGAAAACAGATATCAAATGAAATAAGCAACTATGGACAAAGCATAAAAATATCATTCAATAGTCATGTGACATTTCATAAATTAGTAGAATTCTCTCAACTCTCGTAGAAAGACGTTTGTTATAATGAGGTGTCAGATGTAAGTATCTTTCTCAGTAATGAGCGTGTTGTATTTGCGGTGCTTTCTACGAAGGAATGTCAATAGCGAGATAATGGCCTTTTTTTTTACCTGTGCCTCTGAAAGGCACACACTAATGGCTTTCTTTTGTCAGGTGGTTGTCGCGCAGCTGGATGCCCACGACACATTATGTGCAGGTGTTCACTTAACTGTCTTATCGAAATATTTACGACACCAGTTTCCGCTACAGTGGCAGTCTCATATAAAAATATTTCACAGGTGAAGAATTTGCGTTACAAAACTGTAGAAAAAAATCCTATAAATATAACAGTGCCCAAAAAATTTTCGTCGGCATTGTAATACATTCACGCATTTACATACATTTCATAACTCTTAAAGTACGATTCTTGGTTTCCAACAACCTTTTTCACAAGTCAGAGTCCCTAACCATTATTCCTTATTCTTACCTTAATACACATTTACATCTTCGTCGACACTTCTTCAATATTTCATCATAACAGATACGTAGCATAATCAAATAACTCTTATACCATAGGCTCGTCGTCACTATTATTTATCTATTTACTTTGGAGCCTAGTATTACGTTTTTCACACGCCATTATTGTCACAATATTTCACACGATAACACATAAAAGCACAATTTGAAGAGCAAAAATAAGAGAACACATTAACATAGCACTGTAATTAATATGTAGTTAATTGCAAGCGAAGGTGCGAAATACTTGGTGCAAATCTACATGCATGCCACAACTGTTTTCTTGTACAACAATGAAAGACTGCAACTACAAAGGATATTCTCTCTATGATTACTCGCTAGCAATAAACAAAGGCTACACTAACTACACAAACTACAAGAAAAAATCAGAAGAGTCCAGTGAGGTATCCTTGGCTACGGGTCGACATGGCAGGGTCGCCATATGAAACGTCCCCTTAGAAAAATTATACAAGACTGTGCTTAAACTGACACACAATATTTTTAGCGCAACGCAATCTGACTTCCAAAATCCCTACAAACGAATGGCCTGGACTAACATTAATCTATACCTTTCACAAATCACTTACCTCAGAAAAATCTTCGTTACTCGAACTACTGCAATACAGCGAGCGCCACTACTGCCAGCTAACTAAAAGAATCAAACTATGGAAGGCACTAACTACTGATAGGTATAGTTAGCAAATGAAAGATTTTACTAGAGAACAAACAATGTATTTACCTTAATAGTCATAATATATATAATCAGTTCATGACATCCAGTCTTACAAATTTCAAAACTCCGCCATCACTCTCCCCACGTCCACCACCACTGGCGGCTCACCTCCAACTGCGCAACGCTACGCGCTGTTAGCATCCAGCTGCCGCTGCCCAACACTACAATGGCGAGTATTACAACAATGCCAAGCAGCCACAGACTGCACACGGCACAGCCAGTGATTTTCATACAGAGCGCTACATGGCGGCGGCGTTACCATTTAAAAAAACTTAAACATCCTACTTACAAGATATTCTATGTAAGTCATTTTGCAGTGCGGTTTGGTTATCTGATGACCTTACAAGACGGTAAATGACAGCATCATCTGAAAATAATCCAAGACGGCTACTCAGATGGTCTCCTATGTCTTTAATATGGATTAGGAACAACAGAGCGCCTTGGGGAACGCTGAATATTACTTCTGCGTCATTACGGACTTTCCGTTTATTACTACCAGCTGTGACCTTTCTGACAGGAAATCAAGAATCTAGTAGCACAACTGAGGCGATATTCCATAGCTACGATGTTTGATTAGAAGACGGTTGTGAGGAACGGCGTCGAAAGCCTTTTGGAAATCCAAAACTATGGAATCAATTTCTACATCTCCCATTTTCCGAGGTACTTCATGATGCTCGAACAAAGTATATGTTCCAAACCCCTACTGCAAATCGACGTTAGTGATACAGTCCTACTTCCCTTTTTGGGTATTGGTGTGACTTGAGTAATTTTCCAGTGTTTAGGTACAGATCTTCCAGCGAGCGAGTGGTTGTATATAATTGCTAAATATGGATCTGTTGTATCAGTATACTCTGAAAGGAACCTGATTGGTATATAATCTGGACCGGAGGCCTTGCCTTAATTGAGTGATTTAAGCTGCTTTGCTACATAGAGGAAATCTACTTCTATCATTCTCATCTTGACAGTTGATCTTGATTGGAATACAGGAATATTTACTTCACCTTCTTTTGTGAAGGAGTTTCGGAAACCCATGTTTAATAGCTCTTCTTTAGTGGTACTGTCACCAGTAACTTTACTGTTGTTATCGTGCAGTGAAGGTATTGCTTGCGTCTTGCCACTGGCGTGCTTTATGTATGACCAAAATCTCTTTGGGTTTTCTGCCAGATTCAGAGATAGAATTTTGCTATATATCGAACTTATGCATAACTTTACCAATCTTGGGGATTTTGCATTCTTTTGAATTTAGCATGTTGTTTCGCTGCCTCCGCAACAGCGATCTGACCCGTTTTGTGTACCATGGGGGATCAGCACCATCACTTATTAATTTATGTGGTATATGTCATTCAGTTGCCGTCGACACTATCTCTCTGAAATCATTCTACTCTTACATGATAGATGGGAAGGAGTGAAAACTGTCTCATAAAGAGGTGTTAAGAGCATTTTTATCAGCTTTTTTACATAGATATACTTTGAGTTTCTTTCTGATGGTTGTAGGTATTAAGATATTGAGTCAAGCAGCAACTGTCTTGTGGTCGCTAATCCCTGTATTCGTCACGATACTCCATATTTGTCCAGGATTATTTGTTGCTAAGAGGTCAAGTATGCTTACGCAACCATGAACTAACTGTTCAAGGTTATTTTCTGAGAAAGCATTCAGTATAACTTCGGATCACGTTTCATGGCTGCCGCCGGCCTTAAACCTATAACTTTTCCATCACATCGAGGGTAGATTGAAGGCACCACCGACTATGATTGTGTAAGTGCGGTACCTTTTTGAAATGAGACTCAAGTTTTCTTTGAACTGTTCAGCAACTTTATGTTCTGGGTGGGCGCGTCGGTGAAACGATCCAATTAATAGTTTAGTCCAATGTCAAGTATAACCTCCACTCATACTACTTCACAGGAACTACCTACTGCAATTTCACTTCAAGGTAAACTACTTCTGAAAGCAATAAATACTTCACCACCAACTGTATTTAATCTACCCTTTCTGATTATTTTTGGACTGTTTGAAAAAAATTCCAGTTGAACTTATTTCCAGCTTTAGCCAGCTTTATGTACATATAACTGTTTGAGCTTAAGTGCTTTCTATTAGGGCTTTGGGCCCTGGTTCTTTCCCAATACAGCTACTAGAATTTACGACTATAATACCGATCGTTTCTACAACTACCTTACTGTGTTTTACGTGTTCTGTTTTAGACAGACGCCCTTTCTCTGGTTTACGGAGACGCTCAAACATAAAAAACCGCTTAGTCCGTTCCACACAGCCCCCCCTCACATCTACCCGTGTAGCTGCTTCAGGTGTGTAGTGGACTCCAGACCTATTAAATGTAAACCGGAAACCCACCATCCGATGGCGCAAGTCAAGGAATCTGCAGCCTACACGGTCACAGAACCGCCTGAGCCTCTGATTCAGACCCTCCACTCGTTTCTGAACCAAAGGACCACATTCGGTTCCATCGACGAAGCTGCAGACTGGACGTCTTTACTATTTCCTCTAGCCGCCCGAGACCGGAGACAATCTCCTCTGATTCAAAGCAGATACGTTGATACCGACATGAGTTACCATGAGCCATGATTAGAAAGGTAAGAATGTCTTGTGAAAATTAAAAAACAAAACCGAGCTAGAGAGGTTTTTTAGCCCCCTTTCATCTGTTTTATTTTTGAACTGTTTCTTGTTTCTAAAATCTGGTCTGGCAGTATTGCTTTTTGCTTGCATAAAATTTTAATTTTTGCTATGTACATATTTTTCCTAATTTGTAGAACTAACCTGGCTTCAGCAGTTTGTTAATGTTGGTTGTATGAAATAAAGTTCTAATTTTGGGTTTTAGTGTCCCAGAAGTCTTTGATTTTCTTGCATTTGGGGTATATTGTCCCATCCTAGTCTCCCAAGAGTCCAACAGACTATTTGCGTCACTGTCATATTGATTAATTGCTTTTCTTCCGGTTATTTGCATCTTTACTGCACGATATTTCAACTGCATGGCTCTCAGTCTTCTTCAAGTGTTGTTTGATACTGATTCCAGTGTCGAACGAGTCGATATTTATGGCTACTTTGCGCTAGGCGTGGTCTGTGGTCCTCGCCGACCAACAGCAACCGCTGTAGCTTGGTCTGCTAGCCGCGGCTGTTTCGAACACTGTGCACGTACTGTATGGCTGTTATCTGTTGTCAGAATTAAGTACTGGATTGCGTCAAAGCAAAGCTGTGCTAGACGCTTTATCTGCCGATTGTCGTCATTTGAGGCCTTCTTAGAGGTGGGTCGTTCGCGAACTAACGGGACCAAAGGAACGGTTCACCAAGGTGAACGGAACGAGCGAGGAACAAATTCTAAGGAACGGTCTTTCGTAGTTCACTTCGCTCGGGACTTTCTACTTATAGTTCCCGGGAACGGGAAGTGGTCGGTCTCGATCCCGAACGGCACGTCGGCTGGTTTCGTTCCAGCCTCGGTCCCATTCCCGTCTGTCTCTGTCTCGATCACGGCTTTCTACTTAAGTTCCCGGGAACGGGAAACGGTCGGTCTCGTTCCCGAACGGCACGTCGACCAGTTCCAGCCTCGGTCTCGTTCCCGTCTGTCTCGGTCTCGGTCTCGGTCTCGCTCGGGTGGACACATCCTTCTTCGTGTGGCCACTCGTCGCAGTTCCACTGCCGACTGCTCATAGTTCAGTATCGAGTTGTTCGTTTCGTTCATTCGAAGGCCCATTCTAGATCTGTTTCAAACCTTTCTTTGAACTCTGAACTTCTTGTTCTTTTCGTATTCTATTCAATGTCCACGACCGGTAATAAAACTAGATTTCATAATTACGTAAATTACATTAAAATTACGTGGTATGTAATACATCTTTTTAGGTAACTTGATTTCATCAGCTTATTTGTTATTTCTTCGCTGCGGGATTATTACATGTTTATCTATTCTGCTCGTAGCGGTCAACAAATCGTGCTTCATCGGAGAGCAGTCTGCACTCGGGGCCGGTTTTTCGTGTTTCGCTGTGATCAGCCACATAACGCTGCAGTTGGCTAAACGAGATGTTTTGCATGAAAATTACAAGTGTGTGAGAAATCTGTTATGAATAAAAACTGTGTACTCCAGAGGGGAGGTACGTGTCCCCTCTTGGAGCCTTTCACCTTCAGTTACCTATGCTAATAATTCTCAGTTTTTCATAAGAGCCGTATACCAAGCACAGCGAACGATGAACGAGTAAAAATGAACATTTCCCAAAGAAGAGCGATCACCGGTGAACTAGTTGCCAAGGATGAATGATTTTGCCGATCTCTAGTCCTCCTACTAATTAGGATGTCCTGTTCTAGAGGTATGCCGTGTTAGGCGTTCCGTCCGAAGTTCTTGCTCCCAAGAGCGGCTGCAGTGTTATTTTCTGGCCGATTGTGTTCAAATTGCCGCTCGAGACTCGGAGAACGTCCTCAGATATTGTGTCTGTTGTCTGAGGTATCATTTCACGTACGTCCTATGTTACCTGCATTGGGCTGTTATCTCTAATTCCATCTTTACACTTGTGTCCTTTTGTGTCTGGATGTTGCCTCCGTTGCGTCGCATAAGATAGGGTGCTGGGTTCGAAGCTGAGCTCAACTGGAAACCGGTGTCCCAGTTAATGAGCTTCTCCGTGACCTTAATCTCAATAGATTCTTTGATGACGCTGTCCCAGCATATTCGTGTTTGTGTTTAAATCTTGGGTTCATTATAATTAATACATTGACTGAGTTCTCAACAGTGCTCGGCAATCGCTGACTTATTTGCCTGGCTCAGTCGGGGGCCATTGGTGCTCTCTGCACCTGATATCAACGACCCTGGTCGTCTGGTCGATGTATGCCGTACCACATTCACATGGTACGTGGTAAACGCCCGGTTTCTGTAGACGCAGGTATTCCTTCACAGTCCCTAACAGAGCCTTAATCTTGGTGGGTGGAGGGAACACATTTTTAATGTTATGTTTGAGGAGAATTCTGCTGACTTTGGCAGATATCGGCCGAACACATGGCAAATATGCCACCTTTCGCGTTTCTTGTTGTATCTCTTCAGGAACCTCTGGTGGAAAAACAGGAGGCAGTGCCTTTTGAACATCTCGAGAAGAGTATTCGTTTTTGGAGAACAAAGATTGTAAATGTTCTATCTCCGTTTCCAAATTATCCAGATCTGACATAGTTCGTGCCTGGTGAACCAGAGTTCTGAATACACCACATTTCTGTGGCAGGTGGTGACAACTGATGGCCTGCAGGTACAAGTTGGTGTGAGTGGGTTTGCGGTATACACCGTGACTGAAGATACCACCTGCTTCCTCTTAACTAGTACATCTAGGAAAGGGAATAGTCCAGCCTTCTCCAGTTCCATATCAAATTTGTTTGGGTGGCGTGGTCCAAGAAAACATGGAGCTTATCCCTCCCATGGGGCCATATCACAAAGGTGTCATCGACGTATCTAAAGAAGCATTTCGGTTGATCTGGGGCTGATGTAAGTGCGTCCCCTTCAAATCTGCCGTTAAGAGAGGGCTGCCCATTACCACCCCTTACGTTTGCTCGTAGAATTGACCCTCGTATAGGAAGTACTTCGTCAGTATGTGTGAATATGTTCGGGAGAGCACCTTCGAACTTTTCTCCAAACAGCTCAAGTGAGCCGTTCAGTGGTACGCGGGTGAAGAAGGAGAACACGTCGGAACTGACTGTAATGTCAGAGGCCGAGATCTGTACCTGACTGAGGTTTTCTAGGAAATCCTTTGAGTTTCGAGAGCATCTTCTTAACGTGTTGAGCAGTTAGGTAGGTGGCTGCGCCACTATTGATGACTATTGGACGTAGAGGAACCCCTTCCTGCTGTACCTTAGCCAAGCCATAAAGTCTGGGCTATAATACTTCTTTAGCCCGTAGCTGCTTAACGGTCTTTTCTGGTAGGCTGGTTTCCTATAGAAAGTATAAAGATGGAATTAGGGATAACACCCCAGTACATGTTACAAAGGACGTACGTGAAATGGTACCTCAGACAACAGACACAATATCTGGGGACATTCCTCCGAGTCTCGAACGGCAATCTGAACACAACTGGCCTGAAAATAACATTTCAGCAGCTCCTGGGGGGGGGGGCAAGAACGTCGGATGGAACGCCTAACAAGGCACATCACGAGAACAGATCGTCCTAATTCACAGAAGGAGTCAAATGACGACAATCGAAAGATAAAACGTCTAACATAGCTTTGACGCCATTCAGAACTTAGTTCAGCTATATTGACAACGAATAATAACCACAAAGTACGCGCACAGCGTTCGGAACAGCCGCGGATAGAGGAACAGTCTACAGCCGTTGATATTGGTCGGAGCACACCACGGACAGAGCACCACACGCGGCTTGGACGGCAGAGGGAACGTCTAGCACAACGTAGCCATAAATACTGGACTCTGTCCACACTAACAGCACCTGAAGACAGCACCTGAAGAAGACTGCGAGTCACGCAGTTGCAGGAAAGACCCGAATAGCCAGCAGAAACCTGATTAATCAACATGAAAACGCCTCGCCGGGGAAGCCTGAAGAAATACAATAGTTGTGCACTATTGGCAGAGGTGTATTTGTAATTACTAAGACGCGCCATTGTTATGCTTGGAATTACAGAGAGAGCTTGTAAGAAATCGCAATCATCGAGACTGGAGAAGTTAATTCTAGAATTATAAGTCCTGGCGGCACCACTAATGTATAAACGCTGACAAATTGCTTCTTACCCGAAGTCAGACTCTAAGTGTATTTTGTTAAATGAGATGCCAGTTCCATTATTCCCTCTATACCGAGGCCCATATCCGTTTGTCCACTACCGTTGGGGTTTCTCGTGTCGCTCTGGCAAGGAGCACTCACAAGGTTTTATTATTTACCCATACCCCTTTCGCATCTTTTGCCCGATAAGACATGGAGTTTGTGACTACAAAATATATTCAGTCTGTTACATATATAAAACAGAGTGTATGTATGTACATGATGTCCACCCAAATCCCTGGATAGATTTCAACCAAATCTGCCACTGAAACAGAAAGCCTCACAAGTATCAGCACTGTGGGGTTTACAACTATTCCAATGAGAATGGAGATATGTGCAAAGATAAGTTTTTCCAGCCTCTGATACATAGGTTGCCCTTCACAGCAGGCATGTTGTGTGGAAACAGTATTGGCTTGTTTCCCTAGGCAACCTATATGTCAGGGGCCAGAAAATATATATATATATATATATATATATATATATATATATATATATATGTGTGTGTGTGTGTGTGTGTGTGTGTGTGCTGCACGTGGTTAACACAAATCTTGACACATCCTTCAGCCATTCTCCATAGTGAATCACACATTATTTTGAATACAGTAGGCTTCATTTGTATTTCATTACATACCTTGGTCATATTCTCTTGTAGAGCCTGTGCATTGTCGATGGATTGAGCTTACACTAACGATTTTAAATGCCCCATAGCCAAAAATCCAGTGGATTGAGGTTCAGTAAATAAAAAGTCCATTTTACTGGACAGAGTTGACCAATTGATCACCCATGAAACATTACGGTGGAGTGCTGCCACACTATCTCTACAAAATGGAGAGGTGCCCCATCATGCACAAACTACATTGATTGTCTTTCAGGAAGGAAAATGTTCAACAACAGTGCTAGTAACTCATTATGTGGATACTGGTTATACGCATCACTTGTGCCAGTAGCTCATCAAGCAGACATCAGTAGTGCACATCAAATGACAATCCGTTAGGCAAAGTGTATGGTCCTATGAATGTGTCATTGGCAATTCATATCTATACAATGATAATGAAGCAATCCTGGTGCCTCACTTCGTTGATTACTCTAAGATATGCAACTTCCCACATGTGTGTATTGTAGCAGTTTGCTATGATATATCTTGTGATGCCCTGCATCAGCGACAGCTACACATTACTCGCCACATATCTCAACATCGGTAGGTTTTTCAGTCTTTGCGTATAATGTCTATTGGTGATAGATCGTCTCATGGGAAAAACATCTGCTCGAGGCAAAATAGTCATTGACGCTTCCTGGTTGCTAGACACCAATTTATATTGGTTATGCTGCGTGCATATGCAACGTGTGTTGTCCGTAATACAGTAATTTGCTCTGTGCGAAACGGAAAGCACCTGATTCGCTTCTAAAATATCTTTCCCCACATGATATGCTCGTTCTGATATGACATTGCAGTACCTGTGTTGTAAAGAAGGATAATGTAATATTCCTTCAGATATGAATGCATTTCTGGAGGCACTGGTACTGCGGCAATTACAGCCATTATGAAATACATGAGACGTATTTGCTGTTGATAATATGAACAACCATAAGCTGTCCCAGGAAATGAGGACAGTGACATTCTGTACCAGAGCCAGACTCGAACCCGAATTTCCCGATTTGCACGAGTGATCACCTTAACCCCTTTGGCTGTCAGTCAGACACAAACTTCCATATGTCATCGTTCCAATGTCACAGCCTGTACTCAGTTTGTGTAATTCCTGTACGTGGGAGGACATTTTTGATTGAAAGTGTTCACGTGGGATAAGCGGATGAATAAGATATTGCAGTGCCTGTTTTGATAAGAAGAAAGATGGCATATTCATTCGGAAATGCTTGTATGCATGGATGCAACACAGGCAGTGCAATATTTTATTTATCTGCTGACAACAGGCACCGACTTTCAGTTAGAAACATACTACTCTGTATGGGAATTACATAAAGGGTGTACAGGTATAGTAGGTGACGCAGAAACAACGACATATGGAAGTTTGGATTTGGCCATGAGTCGCGCACGGATAGCCGAAGTGGGAAATCAAGATTCGAGTCACAAATTAGCACAAATTTTCATTGTCGACATTCCCTTGTACAACTGATATTTTCTCGTGTTTCAACTGGGAGTACATGTCAGGTACTCATTCTGGTGGTCTGTTTGTAGATAATGATTCTTTCGGTTTTCTGAGGTATGTAACGTGCTAACCTTGTGTGCTGCAGCACACCTGGTTAGCAGACCCTGCCACTTCAATAAAATCTCGTCATCCCAGGGCTGGCATCACTGGGATGCATCAGTGAACTTTTTGCCTCTAACACAAATTGTTCCCCATCACCTACCCTGTCACCCTCAGACATTTGATACAACGATATTGAAACACGTTAAATGTACAGTTACCTAATGTTTGAAATTGGTGAAACTCAAAGAAGTCCTCGACAGCAGTTATTTTCACCTCAATTTATCGGCAGTTTCGATCAATGAAATCATCACCTGATTTGTATGGTGACCAGTACAGGATGACAGACAGGTCTAATCATGATCGGATCCGATTGCAAAATTAGAGGAATAAGATTTACAATCTCTTGCTGTTAAGAATTCCACAAACGTGTCGCACATATACGTTGGATCATGTTTACATGGCTACACTGTGGTGAGGTTTTATTGGATGTGGTGAAACAGTTTCATGCTGTTATAGCCTTTCACAGATAGTGACATCGGTAGAGTGAGGACGGTACTCTAGATAAGAGACAATTGGTAAAGAACGCCAGCTCAGGTGATGTGCATAGAAAATTTACGACATAATGGAAACGATAGTTTGTGAAGCACGACGGCAATGAAGACGGTCTGGACACTATATTAAGACTTGTACAATTATAGTCGTATAGCTATCCTGCATGTAATACAGGCTAATTATTTCGAGAGTGAATCAGTTTCTAACCGTTAGGAGTAGCTATTACTCTAATACTAGCGAATTTGTCTGATCAGGCTATCAGTAGGTGCTAATGATGTGTGAAATGTATTCTTAAAATGAGAAAAAGTTATATACTGGATCTGAAGCTCAAAGTCTCGTGTTTGTTCGATTCTCCTTTGGCCTTGTTGCGACTTAAGTCTTTCACTGTTTTGTCAAATTCTTCATGCAGTATCATATCTCCCTTCTTTCATCTTCCTTCTGTTTGTATTACTTCTGTAGTAGCAACTTCAGACACCATATGTAAAAGCAACACCAAATGTACTTGGAAGAGGTAGAAGGCATCATATTAAGACTCGTCCGTGCTTCCAAAGTGATTTATTATTTTCAACTACAGTGGCGTGTTCCCCTCGGCCTGCATCACTAGGTCCCACAATGCTGTGTGCACCACCTCATTGACCTGCTAATGTGTCGGCCTTGTATGGCTGCGATGATATGCCGGCGTCAGGGCTGCACTGGCAGCCGACTCAGCAGCCTTCGTCCTGCGCTGCCTCAGCGCCACCCGCTGACAACTGCAAGGTAGCCCGCACTGTGCACCCTCACTGGTGTGGCTTGGGTCGCGGCGACAACAAGCGCCCGCGATCCGGCAGCTGGATCTGCGTCCCTCGCCCTGGGTGCCTAGAGTGCATGTTGGGAGCCAAGACGATTGCCCACGGTAACGAGACATGGAGTGGGCCGCCCCTGGCTGGCTATGGACCCCGCTTCGGCCTCAGAGGGTCGAACCAGTGACCCAATGTGGACTGGAACGCTGGCGCCCCATCTGCTGCTGTGTGTAGCCGATGGTGTGACATGCCCCGCCGTCCAGGAAAGCTACCACACTTGAATGCTTTGTTTGTGAACCAGCACGTATTTCTATGCGTCTGTGCACCTCTGTTTTGCTAAGCGCGCCGCTCCATACTCAGAACACTTAGGTTGGCTAGTGGGTCCCTTCTGCCTGTGATCTGCACCATGCAAACTGCTGCGTGTACTTTTCCTGGCCATAATATGCCCCTGTGCCTCTATTTTAACTGCTGGTGAGCGTAACTCACTGTAAACAGGCCCACACATGGCTGTAACTTGTGTGCCCAGAAATTTGGACCTAAACTGACTTTTCCTATCCCAAATGGTAGTACCGCTACACTTCTGCAAAAAGTCTATTTTTGTTATGATTAAACAATTCATTTGGTCATATGTATGAGATTGGGCTTCCATATTAGTGTCTTACCTTAACGTAAAAAGAAACAATTATATAACTGAAAGTATTTTAGCTCTGTGACTACTTTTTGATTTATATTACTTCTTATGTGATGATTTTTGGAACTTTGGATTCTCTAGATTCGCTGTTTTTTTCCATGTTTCTTGTGTCACAAAGTGAGGTTGATGTGTAAATGTTTTTGTATAATAAAACATAAGTTTTTCAGTTTGTGAGATGTGTGTGTGTTTTATTTTCTGGATTATTTCAAAGGAATATTTTTTACTCCTGTTGTCTCTGGTTTGTGATATGCAGCTAAGTACTGATGTCTGAACTTTTCTGAGAGGCATGTGGGAGAACTTTTAAAATTAATAACTGGTCTTATGCGAGTATCCTCTTTATGTATTTTGTGCTAACTACTGATAGTTGGTGCTACTGGATTGTTTCGTACTATAGTTCTTGCTGATTTTTGTGAGTAAGCTTGACACTTTTTAAAATTTCTTCCCAGTGTCATTTGTAATTTATCAGTTGAAGCAGACTTTTCTCTTAAAACATTATTTATTTTTTAATAGATCTTTTGTTTTATTCCCGGAATCCTGTGTACCCATGGGTACTACATTATGATTCGTATGTTCCATTGTAGCTATTGCACCATTTCTCTAATTTTTGCTTCATTGTTTCTATAGGTAGTACTTCTCTGTTATCCTCCTGTTTACTTCTATGAGTTTTCTAAATGAAATAGTTAAAGAGCATGTGAATTAAAATGTAATAGCTGCAGCTCTAACTATATGAAATTTACTGGAACAATTAAACAAAATTCGTGTCAGCTACGAAGGACATACAATGGCATTGGCTGGATGCAAGTCTTTGAATAGAGTACCACTCCTGCGACTTGTTTTCCTATCGTACCACAAGTACTCCACTGGAGAAAGAGGCGAAAGAGGATCTACAGTTTAACACGCTGATGTCTCACATCACTGAGAAGTGAAGGTTAGGAAAACGAAGACTGAAAATTTCCCTGGTCTGACTAGGATTTGATAACATGACCTTTCAGTTGCCAGGCATTTGTACTGCCATTAGACTACCAAGCCCAACAATGAAGAGTGAATGTATTCACTCCATGCATGTGGAATATCTAATAAAATAAAATCACCTATAAAATCGAATAAGAGTAGAAATGACAATCTTATCTTATACCATAATAAGAAAAGAATGGAAATACACTCCTAGAAAAACAAAAAAAGAGTGCAATAAAGAAAAATGAAAAATGACTTATTTAAAATACAGAAAATGATGTCTCACTGGAATACTTTTTTCCAACATTTTACGATTTTGTTACTTCATTCATAGTCAGTATTTATTTGCAAATTAGTTTTTAAGGTTTTGTCTAACGACAGTTCTATGATTATTTTAGTATAGGTAATTTTTTATGAATGAAAGATGTATTTTATAGGAGGTACATTAGTTGGCCAGTTCCACGTTCCGTTATCTCCATGTAACAGAAATTTTGAGAAACGATAAAAAATTGTCACTCAGTTGGTGTTTGCTTTTTATAATTATCCTTTATTTATTGTAATTTTATTTTGTGTTCTGGATTTATATCTATACTTCATATAAATCACACCACAACGTTTTTATTTAAAATAAATATTTTACTTTGACAATAATGACTTTTGGAACTGTAATCTGGACAAAATCGGTTTTGGAAATATTTTGATTTTCAAATAATGCGTACAAATGAAAAATGACATAGACGTTTCATAACGTTTTCTTCCGGTTATAAAAATTTTAGTGACTTCTAGAAAGAATAACATAGTATGTATCTACTAATTACTTTTTGCGACTTTATATTAAAGTAACACATCATTATGAGATCCCTAACTTTTTGTATCTAATACTGATCTGATCTTCAGCCTCATCAGGTAGCTCTAAGACATCAGATTATTCATCCGTTTCAGCTGCAGACTGCTGTTTTCAAACATTACTGTACGATAAAAGTTCGTTAATGTCCATCTAACTTGGTCTGTAGCCGTTCTGTAAAAGAACTGTAACATCGTTAACTTTTTCTGGTTTTACCATTACATATTCAAGTATCTCTACTGGTTTTACTGCCATCAAAGATTAACTCTTCTTACTTTTCTCACATTCTGTATCAGTGCTACAGCATTCTTTTGTCAGAGTAGTTCAAATGATTCAAAAGGCTCTGAGCGCTATGGGTCTTAAGATCTGAGGTCATCAGTCCCATAGAGCTTAGAACTACTTAAAACTAACTAACCTAAGTGTGGTGTCACCGCCGGACACCACACTTGCTAGGTGGTAGCCTTTAAATCGGCCGGGGTCCGGTAGTATACGTCGGACCCGCGTGTCGCCACTATTAGTGATTGCAGACCGAGCGCCGCCACACGGCAGGTCTAGAGAGACTTCCTAGCACAAGCCCAGTTGTACAGCCGACTTTGCTAGAGATGGTTCACTGAATAAATACGCTCTCATTTGCCGAGACGATAGTGAGCATAGCCTACAGCTACGTTATTTGCTACGACCTAGCAAGGCGCCATTATCAGTTACTAATATTGTGAAATATGTACAGTCAAAACCGACGTTCGTCATTAATGGATTAATGTTAAGTATTCCACCAGCTACTTCCGTTTTTCTAAATTCTAATTCCCTTGTCATGTTTCAGACCTCACGCCAGCGTGCGTGAACTAAAACGCGTGCCTTTCGGCTTCCTCTAGTAACACGGTGTTGGTTCTCCTGCCAACCGTAACACTAAGGTCATCACACACACCCATCACCAAGGCAGTGACCATAGCGGTCACATGGTTCCAGACTGAAGCGCCTAGAACCGGTCCGCCACACCGGTCTGCGTCAGAGTAGTAATAGTAAGTTAATCTTTCTTTTTAATTAATAACCTTTTGGAGGCTTCAACTGAAAGTGACGTACATATATAGGTTTCATGGCATCTTTCAGCTCCCAGTAACATGCACATCTGAAGCAAATTTGTAGATACTCCCAAAGTTTTCAATAACGTCGTAATAATCGTTGGTGTTCAAGGGAGTCATATTTGAACGTACTTCCTATTCAATCCAGCCATATACGAAATCGAAGGGAGTATATGAGTGGCTGAGAACTGGAAAAATATGGTTGACATGCTCCACTTTTTGTAGACAGTTTTGACCAAACTAGGTACAAAGCGTGACAATCATGGCTTGATTTTTATTTTTCCTCACAACGTTCGGCTAGTAATTTCAGCCTATGGATATTTTCAACATTTTTGTTGCACAGGCTATGAAAAATTGATGATGTAATTTGACATGAACCTTTGGAGAATTCATTTTCTAACAATGTATAGCAAAACGCATTGTTCTTCTTCTAGGAATCATAAGAGGCTCCATCACAAACTGTGGAACCGTAAAAAAAAAATATCTTAAGGAAGGTGAAGACTCATCAGGAAACTTAGGGAGAATCAGATTCATAGGGCAACCAAAACACGCTATTCTCTGGCCTTTTGTTTCACTGCAGAGTTGATTGTAAAATGTGTCTGCTTTCTATTTAAGCATGATAAACTTTGCCTTCAAGTCGTCTTTCTCCTTGAGATCTCGAATCTGTTCTTGTTGCTCTTTAGATTAGAAGCAAAAATAGCAAACACCTGAGGTAGGAGATCAAAATACAATATCAGTGTCATTATCAAATACATTTCGAAACTATTTATAGTTCAGATGTATCTCAAAGTTTTCTTTTTTATATTTTGTGTAATTTCTAAATCGAAAGGTCGCGCTTCTTAAATATAGCTTGTCAATGTTCTTCATCTTGTGCCGCTACCTCTCTTGTTCTTGGTAGTTACTTCAATCTCCAGAAACTGGTTACACGGTTTCTGAGCACGATCTCACCCTTCCGCAAGCGTTTCAATTATTATTATTATTATTTTTTTTTTTTTTGCAGACACCGAGTCTCTGCAACCTCCCATCTTTATCTATCTTTGGAAAGAAGTGTTAAGTAGTTATCTTCCCGTTCTTCAGTTCTTCCGATGATCTTCTCTGTTTTACTGTCTCCACGATTATGTACTGAAGAATGAAATCATTTTGGGCCTGCCTGTCAGGTATATCATAGAACTTCTGATTTATCCTTCTTACTTATTGCATTGGAAGTTGTCCACATTCATATGGTCCTCTCTTAAGCTAGAATGAGCTTTGGAAATCTCTTGCTGGAATATCTGGTAAGGTAAATTCAACGAGCACTAGACATCTTACAAATACATTTAGCTATTAGAATGTTATTTGCAAAAAAGCAAGCAGAGGTGTATTGTGAGCGAAAATAATCAGAAGCTTACCTCGTTTTGTTTTGAAAATTTTTTGCCCAGTGTTCCTTCTTTTGCTTTTTCCATTATTTCCCTAGAGTTTTAGGTCCATTATTGGTGTCGGGATGTAATGGTTAGTGGAACTGCGCCCATCATCGTTATAATGGAGTCACTTTTATAATAGAAACAGCGGCTACTGGGGCTTACGTTCTAAGCTGTGCAGCTCAATGCGCGCTCTCTCGACATATAAAAAAGTTATTATTGAAAAAAATGGACTTCAAAGGTGACTCATATAGCACAATGCATTGTAATATTGGCAGAATCCCACCCATAACATGAAATTCTGCAGGTGTATAGTGGAGTGACAGCCCCAGTTCGCTCAGTAGACTATAAGAGATAATGGGTGTTCGTCAGTATAATGACACAAATTTGTCAGAAGGCGAAAAGCCTTGTCTGATTTCCTATGTTAGGTTTGCTGCACAATTGTTTCACATGAAACTACACAAAATATAAATGCTAAGAGAAAATATTATTTGATTTGAGGCTTTATCTGGTGGCGTCCATACATCTGGTACAATTACTGGAAAAAATCTGCAATATAGTTTTATCATTTCGAAAAGCAATTTATAATTTGTTTGTTTTTTGTTGGAGAGAATCAAATCAGTATTAAATAAAAAATAAGTGAGGAAGTTATAATCTTAATTTAATGATTGTAATTAACCGCAAAATGATTTGTAAGAAGAAAATACTGTAAAACAATAAAAACTTGAAATAAAAATGTAAGTGGCCACATTGGAGATGTTTTCTTTTGTGCCTCGCATTTTCAAGGCAAAACGTACAGAAGTTTGTAGTCAACGAAAGATTTCTTTGACAACTCACTCAGTCTCCGTTGAAATTCCATGAAACCAGCTTTAATCTCAAATGCTACAAATAGCTATAACCATTCAGAAAAAAATGTTAATCATCTGTCTGTAATACTTAGATACAATATGAATGACACTGGAATAAATGACAGCTTCTTGAGATTGGCGTCTTGATTATGGGTGACGATAACTGCATCCTGAACATTCTCACATTGTCACACCACTCATGAGAATATTTTATTAAGATCTGTAAAGACTCAAAGATAAATATAATTTGTTCAAAAGGTTCATGCTACTTTCTTTCTTCAAAATGTTAATGCAGTTTAGTTAGTTACTAGCCAACGTCTGTTCTTAGCGGAGGGCAGGGTAAGGTAGTTAGAAAAGCCACAAAGGAACACAACTAGTTGGTGGAGAATTGTGACATTTAAGATGGAAAATATTTAATTCCAAGAAACGCTCGGAGAACATCAGTTTACTGCATCGTATAAACGATGGAAGCTTTGCTGCTCCCAGTAGGTCGGTATTCTGCTCATTACGTAACGCCCTGTTGGGCATCGTCCTGTTGCCTGCAGGAGTGGAAGTAGCTTAGGTTCTAAGCCTACCATAAACGAATTCTTTAAAGCTGCTGATGTTTCTGTGAAATTATCTTTCTGCCACTGCAGTTTACCGTCATAAAAATAATGGACAAGGTAATTAAGTAATTGTTGTTTACCATCCGTATCCATGATACGTTTTGTGTACCTTCACCCTCCCTTTTGATCGCCCGCACTACATAAATTTTGAATGATGATCGTGTTTCATACTTCAACCTTTTATCGGCACGTTTGAGCCAATATTTTGTAAAGTGCTTATACACTCAATAGAAGTATTGTAATTTTCATCAAATCAGTACTCTTGTACCGTTATCGTTCAAGAGCTACTGAATTCGGTAAACATTTGTATTATTCCGTTGTTTTTTCCATGCTTGCAAAACTTTTGAATGCCTACCCATTCGCATGATTTACAGCGGTTTTTGCTTTATGGACGGTGCATTGTTTTGTCGAAATCGGGACTTCTTTGGAGAGGTGCTAGAAATGCATTTGGCGCACAGAGAAGAGCTTTTTGTTTCGCACTCTTTTGTTTCCATTGAAGTGAATGAGCGACTGTAGCACTGACGGAAAGAAAGGATGCGTCTCCAGCCGTACCCGTGATGTATCTATGTTCTACGACGTGATTACCTCCATCCTGAAAAGCCTTCGTTTGTTTCAGGCGTTTGCGACATTAAGTGTTACACCATTTCAGAGTAATTATGGAAGCATCGCTTAGCAAATAGAAATGGATAGTTTCTTTGTTCCCTGTCGGCAAAGAAAGGGTGATTTCATTTTAATTAACACGTACGTCTGGCGGAGTGAACTGCTTCTTTAGTGGAATATATTCTAGTAGCAATTTATATTCCTTTTATCTTTTGTTGTGATATTTTTACAGCAGATAAGGAGCACACGAATTTTAAAATGAAATAAATTAAATGTTGCACTAATCAACGATCTTCAACACTGGCACTGCAAATTTCCAATAACATAAAAAATCACGTGAACGTTACAGTGAAAGAACCCTGACATCGTACTAAAGACTGGCATTTAATACTTTTTTATTTATTTACCGCATACTTTTATTTTGTCATCTATGCTGTAAAACACGGATGAGCTCGGCATAAACTTGTGTATAACATTCCTTGGACATGGACAAGATTTTGAAAATACTTTTATATTTCATCGAAAGTTTGTTTCATCAGTAATAATGCAAAAGGAAAAGAGATATGTAAGAGAATGAAATAAGAGAGAAAGAAAAATGGAGAACAATTACTTGTCACGAAAATGGAACTTCTACTTATTAGAATAGGTCACCTGACACGCAGATATGTACCAATTTAATATTCCCCTTCCTAACTTTCTCCCCACTCTCAAAGCCGGAAGAAAGATCGAACATATTTGCAAATAGATATGGAATGATGGTGCATGATGATATGTTTCATTAATTCCTTCAATTTGCTAGCGATTTAGGTCTTCCTCAAAAAATACCTAGTAACCTTTTACCAACAAATAAACTAAACACGAAAAAGAATCATCTTATTTTCAATTAAGATATCATCGTTAACTGTTAGATATGGCAGTACCGTCTTCGATAAAAGGAAATTTAACGTGTTATTTTTGTGGAAAGTATCCCGTTTTCGTCAGGAATATCTGAAAAAAAAAAATCATAGAAAATTCAAGATAGGACAGACCCGCTGGGATGAGAATCTTCCTCCAATCGTCTTGATAAAACTACAGTATGAATTTTGCCTTTCTAATGTACGCTTTTCATATTAATTACCAATTCTAGAAAATGAAGTCAAACTGCATACACTACGTGGTAAGGATCTGTAATCACGAAATTCTGTACAAACCTTTAGGAGATGTTTAGAAGTGATACATAAACTAATTATATTATGCAACACTTTGTTTTGTGTCACCGTAAACATTTTCTGCAGAGGTTTGAGTTAGAGCGCACGTTAGTGCATTGCTACATTAGCCAGAACCAGTAACATTCACTCCCATTTCAGATTCTTTAAAGAATCGAACTCGTATGCGTATAAAAGAACTTGAAGTGACTGATTACCTTAAAAATATGATCATGTGTTAAATAATTAACGTTAAACATTTAAAACCTATTAGAAAGAAGACTCAAAGCCCTAACTACGTAGGTTGTAATAGTTTCGGATTATTCACATCTAGACCAAAGAAAGAGTTAAAACCAAAACTGGTAATAAGTGTCCAGCTCGATGATGAAGTTATACCATACGAACAACAGATACTAAGAGCTGAACTGTTGTTTGGTCTTTATTTTGTGGCACTGCAAGCGAGAAAGCTTAGGGTAAGCTTAGAAATGATATTAAAAGTGTAGCGGAAGTCGCAAAGCGCTCTTATTGTGAAACATTGGATGACTAGAGTCCCGGTAATCCGCACATCCTTTTGAGGAAAGCTAGCTAGATTTTCTCTTATCTCAGTGTTTTTGACATTATGTCTCCTGCACTGTGTCAAACAGTGTTATGATTTTGGAGGCATATTCAGTGACATACAATGGTATGATTTTGGAGATACGTTCAGTGGATTACGTGTACACTTTCTGCAAACTGTGTTGCGAATAGAGTTAGTGATAAAGACGTAATCCATAAAAACGTTAAGCCTGAATATAAATTTTTGCTGCATGAACGGCGAAAATTTAGTAAATAACAAACTTCATTCCTTTAATATTTTGTGGGTCTGTCAGCGACACATTGTTTCGAGAAGGTCTGAAAGTGTGTCTAAAGTTTGTTGCAAGTCGCTAAGTGTCCTCATTTTCAAATATGGGAGAATATAGACTGCCTAATTTGTGCCCAGTGAGTTACGCTGCCTCAAGATCTGCACACAATTCCTAAGTCTAATATTTGACTACTGTGTTAACACTTAACGTAGAATTATACCTCTTAATGAGTAGATTATGGCAACATTTAAAAAATTAAATTCGACGAATAACTTTATGAAATACTGAAAATCTAATTTTCGTTGGCCCTGGAAGCTATTAGAGACGCAACATGTAACTAGAAATTTGTGGCCTTTAGAGCTGTTTGGTAATACAGATTACGTGGTTATCCTATTAGACTGGCTTTACTTCACATTCACGTGAAAGGTTTCAGCTATTCAGGTGGAAAACAGCCAAAGGTATTCTTCACGTAGGGTTTTAGTCTATATCAAATATAATTTACTTGTGAGTGTCGATAGCGGTATTCCCAATAGGCAAGGCGTCAGTTTTGCATAATTCAACGAGGTTCGGATTAAGATTGTTGCAGGCCTAGATGTTAACTTCTCGTCGAAAGCCTGCCATTCATTTTGAAACTAAACCTGAATGTTCATTTAAGGTTACGATAAACCGTCGCTGTCGACATAGGTCTCAAAAGAATTCACTTTCGTCAACTAACGTGAAGTCTTCTCAAGTTCCAACTGAAGATATTTGCTGCCTGTTCATAGTGTGTGACCCCTGTATTAACTGCAAAGAAAGTGAGTGGAGCATGTTTTTATGGAGCAAATCTTAAATATTCACATATAATGATATTGGGTACATGATTGAAACAATGACAAAAGGAATAGGTGCAATATAATAAATTCACAAAGACCAGACATATAAAAGTGCAATATAATGTTTGAAAAGGCAACATACGTGAAGTTACTGGTGTGGATAAACACAGGTATCGACGTAAACATCTTAACATCTCCATAGGACATCATAGCAGAAGGAAAATACGAAATAAGGTCACATGCATCTGAAACATAACTTGCAAGAGAGGGAAACTGTTTGTTGTATACTTGTATTTGCTGATGGTCAAATCAGTAGACTCCGATCACCACGAGTTCTGATGAGACAAAAAGCGAAACCAAATGCATAACATTTCCAGTACAATGTTTCTAAATTTTCGTCTCGAAAAATTCTCTTTAGTGTTCTGAACTAGGAAAAGCTTATAATAGGTTTGTTTGTAAATAAACAAATCTTCTTCCACCAGACATGATTTTTTCTTTATCATACTATTCGCACGACGCGTTTCTAGATATAATTCCCATTTTCAAGTTCGTTTTTTGGTGTGTATTAAGCCATTTATTTTGATGTTGTCAGTGTGTGACTTTTAAGTTTTCTAATAGTCCATTTCTGTAGAGTTTCACACACACACAACATCACACATAACTTGTTGTACGCTTTACACATCGAAAATATCTTATGTAAACAAAACAGTTACAAAGATCTTCTTGATCATTTATTTGTTTATAAACAAACCTATTGTATCTACAGTCGCAGGCTTTCAAAAACCATTTATAATGGAGCAAATCAGATTAGGAAAAACTTACTTAAAGGAAGTTTGACAGAAGGGAATCTAAAAATTAATGGACCTTAAAAGTGACAGCACAAATGACAATCCTCTGTGTTGGTTAAAAACAGAATTTGTTCTCACTTTTTTGTTTTTAAAAATTTTTAGTCCCTAATGTTGGCTAACATATGAAAACGTCATGGTTGCTTTACGTTTGCGTATATAGAAGTGTAGTCACCCTTTAGCTGCTAACATTTGTGTTTACAATGAAGTGATGTAATTAGTTATGATAGTTGTGTTAGGTCTCTACCAAAAAATTCCAAAAACTCTCTTCATAGTCGTGGAAACAAATTATATCTTTTGAGAAAGGGTACAATCTCTTATAAAACTTTGACAGATGACAACCCTTGTCATGCACTCTGTTCACCTGACAGTGGGTCACAGTGTGACTACGAGAGCGCTATTATTGATGATAATACCTACAAGAATAAACATTCTTTGTCATTTGCGTAATGGAAATTATAAAAACTATAAACAGGTTTCTTAGTGACAGAAGATTATTGAAGAAATGTTTACATGGTAGGACTCAAAACTCAAATGAGAATTTTAACGACTGTGCCTTTTCAGGTACATTACATACTTTGCAGATACATGTGTTGGATTGTATGACATGTTCCAGTGATTGTGCAGTGCCGGCTATAAGGCTATAGAAATGATACGAGTGCTTGGTAGACTAAATATGCAAAGAGCTTTAAGTACGAGTGGCTGCTGAAGGCTCTTCACAGCTGAAAAATCAGGATTCGAACCTACGAAAGAAGCAAGAATAAAAGTAAGCAGTCTAAAAAGAAAAGGGAGAAGAAAACATAAAAAACAAGATGAATACGGACCTGCGATATATTAGTATTATACAGACTTGGTAGAGAAATTTTAACTGTAACTTGAATTTCCCGACAGTTCACTCTCTTGATCTTGTGGTACAAACGGCTTGAAAACTAATAAAGATACATAGCTAAAATTTTGTACACTCACTTACAAAATTCTTAGCTAAAAATAGACAATTTTGTCAGTTTGTGTCAGTTTCTTTGTATAAATTTTCTGACACAATAACGACTCATTCTTGTATAGGATAACAGAGGCTACTTAAGGTAAAGTAAAATTTCACAGCAAAAACTAATAACTAAAGATACAGCACAAATTAAAAGTGTTCAATTTCATTTATTCTGTATTTAGCTTAACGAGTCATAACTGCGGTCCTTGTAAGTATTTTATCGTTGTTATTTTAAAAGTGAAACCAATTGCTCACTTGCTTGAAATAAATTCAGTTCAATTTTTCAGTAATCAAAAATAAATTGGTTGCCTTTTTATAAGATTTCATTATGTTACACTGATGTTCCTGAAAGTAATTTTTTTTCGTAACAGAGTTTAAGTTAAGCCAGTCATTCATTCAACCAGTAACTCCATTTAATTTTACTTTCAAAATTTAATATTTCAGAAGAAGTTACTGTAAACTCGGTGCTTTCTGCTTCATTTATTTTCCCGTGAACTTTAGTGCAGCGGAAAAGCGTGACAACCTCCTGTTCCCATGCCAGTTATTATTTGATTGAAATTGTTTGTCATCACCTTTCTCAAGATGACGGAGATTCATTGCCCCAGCGGGCTGGCAACTGTTTAAGTATCCCTTTTTCTTTAGCTAATCAGTGATTCCTTTGTGTTATCAGTGATTTTTGTGGTAAATATTACGTGTTACCCTTTTCCCCCCTATGTGGTTCGTGAGCTATTGCACTATATTCCATCCATTTCAAAATTATCATCTGTATTTAGCTTAAGCTTTGAATAGATTCTTGCTTCAGAATAGTCTGTTTTAAACATTCCTCAAACTAACCGGGGTTGTTTCCCTTCGGTAACGATAGCCTTAGTAACCGAAAAATTTTATTAGGTATATGCGATCACGGTCAGTTATATCGCAATCCAGTAGGCCGAGTAGGAATGGGGACGCTACATGTGACATGACGGTATCAGTTTGGTATTGGTCGTGGCATGAATTTTGCATTGTGCAGATTCGTAGCGAATTACACCCTTGAGCTACGAATGAAGTTGCTCACGCACAGTGGTGGTATGTGGTGGAAGTAAGTTACAAAATTTATAAAGTTGCATTAACCAGTAAAACAGGCAACATGATGGACACAATTGAAAGTGATACTACGATTGTACTTAACAGGGAACAATCCGTAGAACAAAGGGGAACGCTGGCAGCGGAACCTGTTGTTGGGAAACCGGCGGCTAGCAACACAAACGCTACCGCTGAGACTCAGAAACACGGGGAAATGGCACTGACGGATGTGACGGAATTGGGAATAAAAAGAAAAACCGAAAACCGGATCCACTGACGGTGGATACGGGGAAACCATTAAGAAAGAACCAGTGATAGCTGGAAACATAAACGATTTATTCAGCATGTTGATCAGCACATTTAATACTCAGTCTGAATCGATAAATGCTTAGTCGGACTCAATTACTGCTAAAATTAATGCTCAGTCCGAATCAGTTACTGCTAAAGTTAATGGTGAGTCAGAATCAATAGAAGCTCAATCCAAATCAATTAATGCTCCGTCCAAAGCGATAAAGAGAGTGAACAATAATAATAGAGTAGTTAACACGGAAGTAGGTGAAATCAAGAAATAAATAATTGTAGTAATACCGAAATCGGTAATCTTGAGCAGGACATGGCAGAGATACAGTCAAAAATCGAAAGCACAAATAGTCGTTTCGAGACGGAAGTAAAGAGAACTGAACAGACACTGCAACAGGCTGTTGAAAGCATGATTGAAAATAAAGTAATTTAAAATGTAGAGATAGTGAGAGAAGATGATAGGGAAAAGGTTACAAATTAGCTAACTTTAGTATTAGACATGGATAGTAGAGTGAAGTAATAGATCACAACGTGTGATGAGAATAAGAGGGAAGTGGAAACCTTAGCAAATAGCACTTCCCGAGTAGTTACAAAAGTAACCGAATTAGAAAATAGATTAGTAGAAAAGCAACACTATGTGTTATGCCACACACATAACACTGAAATCTCAGTGAAGGAAGAGTGTTTCGATCCTCTAAAAAAACTGGATTTGCATGCTATCCGCTTCATTAAAAATTGTGAAATGATATTGCCTGAGTCACGGACGGATAAGAGAAAAATTGACGCTAAAAGAACAGTTAACAAATTTAAACTTCTTCTCTGCACCTGGTTTGTAAATGTATGGATTTACGTGCTTTTGGCGTGCTGAATACATTGTTAAAATCAGTTTTTCTCTATAATCACATTTCCTATAAACACAGCGCTAGAAAAAATTGTAAGACCGAAAATGGACACAATTACGTCAAACAAAAATACACATTCAGAAAGTTTGAAATAAATACTAGTTTTATGTATGTATGGGCGTAATGCCAATAAAAGGTCCAAATTAGTTCAGATGATATTTTCACCTTCAATCGTTTTTGGTTTATGTAAAATGTGATGACGGACGGAGCTCTTCTTTTGTTTGCTGTTTCGTCACTCTCCCTAACAAGATCCCAGCAGCAGTCACCCATCATCGAAGGATTTCAATGGCCTTTGTAACGGTGTCCAATGGTAAGAAAGTATGAATTTTCACCAATTTCCTCATCTGTGCTCCAACAGATATATCCCCTTTCAGCTTTGCCTCACTTAATATGGGAAACTTTTTTTTTAGGTGATTGAAGACCTCAACTTCTTTATTCAGAGCTATTACAAAGTTCTTGATAAGGCCCAACTTGATATGAAGGGGAGGCAAAGTGCTTTTATCGGACTCAACCAATGAGGTATAGTTCACATTTACGTTTCCAGAAACATATGACTTCCTTATAGGCCATTTCTTCGTTCTTGGTGTCACTGCAGTCCCAAAGGCAGAAAAAGTAGTAGTATTTCGTGAATCCAGCCTGTAAATCTGTAAGGAGTGTAATAACTTTAAATCACAGCAAGGCTGCAATTCATGATCTTTATATTTGATTGCCTCTAGCAGCAAAGCCACAGTTTTGTAAGTTTGTTTCATGTCTACTGCTTAAGCCAAAGGTACCAATGGAAACGCATTGCCATTATGTAGTAGTACTGCATTCCTGCTGCATTTACTCGAGTCAAACAGTAGTCTTCACTATTGTGGATTATGTTGTACTCCTAGCTGCATCATCAGACCATTGACATCTCTACATACACACATTGAATTCTGCATATCGAAATAATGAGTAAAGGAATCACCGCATTATCCGAAGCAGGAAATTTTTGTCCCTGGAGCTATAAAATTCCGTTGTTGAATTCTCGACCACAAGAGTTGAGCTTGCTGTTTCACGAACCAAATAGTTCAATTCTTTTTAAGAGATGAGACGAAGTGTCATGATACTGGGGGCAGTACTGTTCTACACTCCTGGAAATGGAAAAAAGAACACATTGACACCGGTGTGTCAGCCAGTTTGCCGTGGCATACGGAGCTCCATCGCAGTCTTTAACACTGGTAGCATGCCGTGACAGCGTGGACGTGAACCGTATGTGCAGTTGACGGACTTTGAGTGAGGGCGTATAGTGGGCATGCGGGAGGCCGGGTGGACGTACTACCGAATTGCTCAACACGTGGGGCGTGAGGTCTCCACAGTACATCGATGTTGTCGCCAGTGGTCGGCGGAAGGTGCACGTGCCCGTCGACCTGGGACCGGACCGCAGCGACGCACGGATGCACGCCAATACCGTAGGATCCTACGCAGTGCCGTAGGGGACCGCACCGCCACTTCCCAGCAAATTAGGGACACTGTTGCTCCTGGGGTATCGGCGAGGACCATTCGCTACCGTCTCCATGAAGCTGGGCTACGGTCCCGCACACCGTTAGGCCGTCTTCCGCTCACGCCTCAACATCGTGCAGCCCGCCTCCAGTGGTGTCGCGACAGGCGTGAATGGAGGGACGAATGGAGACGTGTCTTCTTCAGCGATGAGAGTCTCTTCTGGCTCGGTGCCAATGATGGTCGTATGCGTGTTTGGCGCCGTGCAGGTGAGCGCCACAATCAGGACTGCATACGACCGAGGCACACAGGGCCAACACCCGGCATCATGGTGTGGGGAGCGATCTCCTACACTGGCCGTACACCTCTGGTGATCGTCGAGGGGACACTGAATAGTGCACGGTACATCCAAACCGCCAACGAACCCATCGTTCTACAATTCCTAGACCGGCAAGGGAACTTGCTGTTCCAACAGGACAATGCACGTCCGCATGTATCCCGTGCCACCCAACGTGCTCTAGAAGGTGTAAGTCAACTACCCTGGCCAGCAAGATCTCCGGATCTGTCCCCCATTGAGCATGTTTGGGACTGGACGAAGCGTCGTCTCACGCGGTCTGCACGTCCAGCACGAACGCTGGTCCAACTGAGGCGCCAGGTGGAAATGGCATGGCAAGCCGTTCCACAGGACTACATCCAGCATCTCTACGATTGTCTCCATGGGAGAATAGCAGCCTGCATTGCTGCGAAAGGTGGATATACACCGTACTAGTGCCGACATTGTGCATGCTCTGTTGTCTGTGTCTATGTGCCTGTGGTTCTGTCAGTGTGATCATGTGATGTATCTGACCCCAGGAATGTGTCAATAAAGTTTCCCCTTCCTGGGACAATGAATTCACGGTGTTCTTATTTCAATATCCAGGAGTGTATATGTTCAGTATTTTCTGATTCACGTGACATGGTGTCTGGTTCCGTGGCTTTCAAGTTACAGACAAGAACAGGCATCCCCTCATCATGGGGCACAGGCAAATGTACTGTAGATAAATTTGGATACTTTATTTTATGTCTAGCTTTGTTTGAATATCCCAAAATATTTGTAAGACAGAAATAACAGTCTGAATGACGGTCATTAGGTTACACCACACCATCGGAATGGCATATCACGGCGTTTTCCTTTTAGTCACTCAGTTATTGATGTAGTACAGGTTATCTGGGCAATGTGGGGTTCAAAATTTTTATCTTGATCACCAACAGGACAATAAAAATACTATTGATAATCCTTCTTAACCAAGTCAGTGATTGGTTTTCTTTGGACTTTCGGAGTGAATATCCCACACACATAACAAAAGTTGTCGGGGTAGTTTAGATATCAAAGAGATTTACTAGTTGCCATTTCTCTAAGTGTAAGTTTTAAACACAAAAAGTTTGCACTATCTTTCACAGGAAACACTCACTGAAGATGTCCTTCGCACCACTGGATTAACACACCAACCATTTACTGGATGTTTGTAGATCTTCTAGCCCTCCTCTGCAAATCAAAATCAAACAATTAACCATCAAAAATGAAGAACAGCAAAAAGCAAAATGCTGAATACCGAAAATAAAAAACCTTCAAAAACTCAAAAAATATTATGTCCTAGATATTTTGAAAGGTACAATCGGATTCTACACACCAAAATACATACTAATTGATGTATTACATCCCAGATGCAAAATGGCTATTGACCGGTGTAATCGACATGCTAGCGGACCAGGCTAAGTGATGGAGCTTAAACCTCAATGAGCTTTCAAGAATTCAAGAATTCGTCCTTGAAAGAATATTGGTCAGAGCAGAATCCCAGAGCGAATGCTGCGATTTCGTGTATCAAAACCCTGCTTCGTGAACTCTCGCTGCTCGTAGGAACAATTTTGTGGAAATTGCATCCACAAATTACAATATTTGCGTGACAGACAAATTGGATATGGGAGATTTTCTGGGGGTTGTGGAAGAAGCTTCTGGATAATTCCAAGAGGTACACAGGCAATAGTTACAGAACAATTACTGCTTTCCTCGAAGATGAGGACAGTTGGCAGAATAAGCGCGAAAATTTTAAGAATCGTGGTAATAACAACAGTTATCACAACAGCAACAACTATAATAACAATAGCCATGGAAATACTGATAACGACCACCACGTAATAATAATTCCCCACCCCACTAATAACAATAACACTCATACAGGGGACAACAATAGCAGAAATCACAGAGTCCAGTATCATTTGATTGTGGTACGTCGATCTCAAATGGTTCAAATGGCTCTGAGCACTATGGGACTTAACATCGGAGGTCATTAGTCCCCTCGAGCTTAGAACTACTTACACCTAACTAACGTAAGGAAATCACACACATACATGTCCGAGGCAGGATTCGAACCTGCGACCGTAGAACCCGCTCCGTCACTCCGGCTTGCCGTGGTTCTCAACAGAGTGGTTGTAAACAGGAGCAAAATCCGCAGTTGCGACATCTGGATAGAAACGGGTCTGTCGTATTTAATCATTGAAACAATTAACCACGACCGTTTGGGGCCCACCGGGCGCATGAAGACCTTGGTGGCCTAGAAGAAAGCCTAAGCAACGTCGCTATGCAGATCCGGATGGATAAATAGGCGATGGGACAATGTGCAAGACAGAGCAAGTAACGAACCCGCAGTTACAACAGTTAAGGGTGAAACAGCAGTCGACAAAGCGTTCACTGTCGGTAATAACGATGAAGATAGAGTGCCGGTCAACGAGGAAGAGTTTACCACCAGTAAGACAACAATGGTGCCTCAGGGTCCAATACAATGCAATTCGCCGGCGGAATTAAAGAAGCTGATATTGGATAAAGCTTTCGTTATCACATAGGGCAACGTGGAACTCGAGGAGAGGTCAGTTCGGTTGGATCTACATCAAACTGAAGAATTACGGAGGATTATATGAGAGGTGTGCTAATGGGGAGAGCGGACAATATTTGACGCTTCTCAACCCGTATGTAATTAGCGTTTATGAAAACAGGGAAGCTCTGTACCGAAGAGACAGGCTTGTCAAAATGTTGTAGTAATTGAAGTAGCCAACCCCAACGACACTGATTCTAAAGATCACCGTGGCGAAATTTCTAAAAAGGGACAAGAGGACTTTGCCGATGATGACCAGATACGACTAATTGACAGCCACGTAGATTATCTCATATGCGGGTTAACGTTGACATCATGCAGTCAGGCTAGAATGAAATGTGTTGCACTCAGATCGGGAGAAGAATTAGAAGGAGAAACAGAACACATTTCACCACGAAATTTGGAAGATGATAACCATCTTTCCGAAGAAACTTTACTTTACGCAACAGTTAGCGAGTCGTTGGTAATACAAGGTTCGTTAGTCGAAGAAATTCATAAAAAGGTGTCAGCGGTTTGGTCAAAACGGCTTCAACAACTGCAAGACAGGCAGATATAAATTATGAATTCCAAGAACAGAAAATTTGAAAACCACCAGATAAACCGCTATCGGTGTTCGTTTTTCTGAAACGACTTTGATGTGGATGAGGATCTGCTATGGGAAAAAAATTGTTCAAATGGCTCTGAGCACTATGGGACTTAACATCTGAGGTCATCAGTCCCCTATACTTAGAACTAATGAAACTAAATAACCTAAGGACCTCACACACATCCATGCCCGAGGCAGGATTAGAACCAGCGACCGTAGCAGCGGCGCCGTTCCGGGCTGAAGGGCCTAGAACCGCTCGGCCACAGGCCCGGCTGTTATGGAAAACCCAAGAACTAGGCTCAGAAAAAAATTTCTATTTGTGAAGGGAAAGACCAGGAGCAACAGTAACGCCCGTAATGAGAGTTAAAATAATCAATGCTACCGAAAAGAGTAGCAAACCCATATCGCATCAAATATTTGAATGTTTCGAATTTCAAGGGTGAGAATTTGAATATGAGTTTACCGTCGTACCAGATTTTAGAACCTAGCATTGGGCTTAGACTGGTTATTGAAATACCACTAAGTAATTGACTGTAGCAATAAAGCAGTGATGTGCATGCCAAAAGATAAGACAGAAATTAGTGTAAGACTTAATAAAACAGCTGATGTGAGTAGTCAGTACCAACCTATCCACATTGTTACTTCGCCTGTCCAATTTGGTTTAAGCAGAAATATGGGACTCTACAGCATATGGAATGTAAATGTTGACAATAGTTCGGAAGAAGAGTTAGAGAGTATTTTGGATTGTGTGTCAAATGCTAGACCCGAACAGAAACAAGATTTGTGTAACAGAATTATGAGAAATGAACAAAGTGTTTTCGAGTAAACCGGGGCTTGGTACTGGATATCAGAGGAGGTTAAACGCGATGCTCCACGAATCGTTCTTTGTACGACTGTACACGGTACCGCTGTTCAAAAAGGGGGCCTTAAAACAAGAAATAGGTCGAATACTAGATTGGAATGTTATAGAGAGGAGTAGCAGTCCCTACAACAATCCCTTGATCATAGTAGGAAAAAGATATGGCAGTGTCAGTAGCGTGATAAATGGACGTATGCTGAACAAAGCTGTTCAACGTGAAATGGATGGACCAGAAATTATAAAAGAGATACTGTAAAGATTTGATAATGTACGAGTCACGATCAGCCTCGACCTCACGGCTGGCTGCTGACAGACCGCTCCTGAGGAAGAGTCTAGGAGACGTAATGCTTTTTTGTGTGCAGGCAGGCGTTACCAGTGTAAGGTAGCGCCATTCGGACTGAACATGTCAGCGTCTGTCTGCATCAGGGCGCTCAGTAAAGTATTAGGCGTGACCCTAAGTTCCAGACTGACAGTGTACATGGTTGCTTTTGCCGAATGCGACCTGGCAAGAGCATTGCTATCTTTGAGTCTAGGTTTTCAGTGCGTTACGCGAAGTTTTAATGAAACGAAAGAAATATGAGTTTGTGAATTAAGAGTTAAATTTTCTTGGTCACGTAATTACAACAGCAGGAATCATTAAAGGTCTCCACAGAACATAGAGGCAATAAAGAATTGTACACCTCCGGAGACTAGAAAACAATTGAAAAGTTTTGTAAGATTAAGTGGATTCTGTGCCAATTTCCTGCAAACGTTCAATGATCCAAACTTAAACAACAGGTTACGGAAGAATATACCATTTGCCTGGACTAACGAGAGTCAGGCCGCATTTGAGAGACTGCAAAAGTGAGTTGTTACAGAGTAGCATATTGTACCATCCCGACATTTCGTTACCTTTTCGGATGGGAACAGATTTTTCAAATTACAGTTTAGGTATAGAACTGTTCCAAGAGGTGGGAGAAGGAGAGAAGAAGGAACACCGGACGGTCGCGTTCGCAAGTCGGACGCTGACAAAAAGTGAGCGAAACTACACGTTTTCTGAGAAGGAAGGTCTCGCAGTCGTATGGGGTCTTACGAAATTTAAAGGTTACTTATGTGACCGTTAAGTGATAATTCATACGGATCACAAGGCGCTCAATTATCTCAAAGATTGTCGTTTACTGCACTAAAGATTGACAAGTTGACATCCTTATATACAGCAGTTTAATTATGATATGTGTTATGTAAGAGGTACACACAACTGCACTTGCGATAAGTGTCAGAGGGGGAAAGTGGCCAACTGCACAAACCGTGGCCCTGTGCAGGGCTTAAGACGTGACCATGTACTAGAGTTAGTGCGTGTTAAATTATATGGCCCTCTGCCAAAAACCTCAAGTAATTTCGCCTACATATGGAAACCTTTTAAAAGTTCGTTAAGTTATACCCGATAAGAAAAGCAACAGCTAAAACGGTTTATGAAAAACTTGCAAACGATGACATTGTGCATGTTGGCAAACCAAAAGTGATTTTGTTCGATAATAGAGCACACTTTACTCCCAAATTATGGAACTGCGGTATGGAAAGCAGTGGGGTTGAAGTGATACATATCTTGTCCTATTGCCAAGCCAGAAATCCAGCGGACGATACATGCTCCAGCTTTGGCGATATTGCCAAACGTAATGTCACCACAATCACAGAGCATGGGCCAATATATAAACGATTTTGAAGAGATCATGAATGCTCTGACGCACGAATCTGCAGGATTCACGCCGTAGGAAATCCTATTAGACCATAAGTCTAAGAGTTTGGTCGAGCAGATAATTGATTTTCCTACGCGATTAGTACTGATATTGAGGTGATAAAGAACGTTTACGAGAGGTAATGAAAAAGAAAGCCGAGGGTGAATACAGCGTCATAATGCGAAAACGCAGTTTGTTAAATCTGCAATTGGCGACCTCATTCTCGCTAAAGAGAACGAGAAATCAAGCGAGACTGATACTAAGATTTCAAAATTTAAGTTCATTTCTAATGGACCATTTAAGATTGACAATATATCTCACACTAGCGCTTACTGTTCAGATTTACCTAATTCTGGCGAGCTGCTAGGTGTACGTCACATTGTTGTCTTGAAGTTGTATCAATCAGGAACAGACTAATCTGAGAAAAAATTTCCAATAAAGATTTAATTGTTAGTGTAATTATCAAAATTTATTCGTAATTTATTTCCGAGACTAGACTGTCATCAACGAATTTACAAAATGTGTAACGGGAAATATGGCTTACAGAGTAGATGTTCCGAAAGCAAGTGAAATGAAAGGAAAAGCCAAGCCATGATCATTGAGTATAAATGCCTCTCTGTTATATGTATATTTGTAATTTTGTAAATAATATATTCGAAAAATTCTTTTATGACATCTATTATGTAAGTAAAAACCGTTGTGCTTAGACAATCTATAAGTTTCTGGTCTGATATGCGTGTGAATATGGACAGTATTGAGTCATCCACTATGACAGAAATATAAGGACTCCTTGAGAAAGTTCAGGAGTGAGTTTCTTAAAGCATGTGAGAGAAGTGGACGTTCTGCAGGCTTGGTATGTATTTTATTATACGTTATTTTAAAAGTAAAACCAATGGTTCATTTGCCAAAAGTAAATTGCTTGCATTTTTCTAATTTATGCATTGCGTTACACTGATATTTCTGAAAGAATTTTTTTTTTACATAACTAAGTTTAAGTTGAACTAGTCATTCATTTAACCAGTAATTCCATTTCATTTTACTTTCAAAATTTAGTATTTCAGAATAAGTAAATGCAAACTCAGTGCTTCCTGATTCATTTATTTTCTCGTAAAATGTTGTGCTGTGGAAAAGTATGACAACCTTTGTTGCCACACCAGTGATTATGTGCTTAAAATTCTTTGCCATTATCTTTCTCAAGGAGATTCATCGCCCTAGTGGGCTGGCAACCGTCCAATTATCCACTTTTTTTAGCTAATCAGTGATTCCTTTGTGTTATCAGTGATTTTTGTGGTAAACATCACGTGGTACCTCCCCCTCACCCCCATGTGGTTCGTGAGCTAATGCACTATATTCCATCCATTTCAATATTATTTCAGTATTTAGCTTAAGCTTAGAATAGATTCTCCCATTCAGAATAGTCTGTTCTACTACTTTCCTCCAACTAGCTGGCGTTTTTTTCCTTCGGTGACGATAGCCTTACAAACTATAAAATTTCATTATGCATATGCGATCACTCAGCCCAAGAACAGAAAATTTTAAAACCACCAGATAAACCGCTATCGGTGGCAGAGGGCCGCGGTTTTCTGGAACGACTTTGATGTGGATGAGGAAAACCAAGAACTGGACGCAGATAAGTGTAGATAAAAAATACTGCTCGTCGATATGAAAGGCCTGCAAATGCAAGTTTTAATAGATACCAGGGCAGAGATAAGTGCTAAGTCCATAAAAATTTTCTATTTGTAAATATTAGACCAGGAGCAGCAGTAATGCCTGTAATGGGAGTTAAAATAATCGATGCTACCATGAAGAGTAGCAAACCTATATCCCATCAAATATTTGCCTGTTTCGAAATTCAAGGGTGACAATTGGAAGATTAGTTTACCATCATACCAGATTTGAGCACCATCATAATAATGGGCTTAGACTGGTTATTGAAATACGACGAAGTAATTGACTGTAGCAATAAAGCAATGATGTGCATTCCAAAAGATAAGACAGAAATTAGTGTGAGTCTTAATAAAACATATATATGTATATACAAGTTTTTAGTTCTATAACACCCTCCGAATCCTCGAGCGCCATGCACACTATCTCGCCCTCCACATCTGCCTTCCGTCCCCCATGCCCATACTCTATGGACTCCTCATCTTTCCCCACCTTCTCCTTTTCCTTGAACACATCCGCACCCTGCATAATTTCCGACTATTCGATCCCCCTCAACCCCTGCCTCATCTTTAGCACTGTGTCACACTCTCTCTCCATCTCCACACCCTCTCCCTCCTTTCCCAATGCAACTTCCAGCATCTACCTCTCCCAGATGATGAGCTTCGACCTGATGTCTACCCTACCTACCAACTCTAGCTCTACCTTCCTCCTGCCTCCTCCTCAGAGCTCCCTTTCCTCCCCTTCCCTTCACCTGAGCAGTCCCCCCCCCTATTCCTCCTCCCTCTCCTAAGCTCCCCTTCAGTGTCTCTGCATTCCCTCCTGCTTGTTTCCCTCTTCATCTCCCGCCCTGCCCGTCTCCTGCCACTTGTTTGTTAATTGTTATAAATATTGGATTGAGTGAATAAAAAATGGGTATATTACAATACAAAATACAGATGTGTTCATATACAATAGACTACTCTGAGTCCTCAACTTCAAGGCAAGAAACACACTTCACAATTTTTTTCTGAATGTGTGTTACACACATGTTTATGACATTGTCCACAATACTGATTTGGTTTACTTAGATTTTTGTACTTCTGCTTCTTTGTTTTAGCTTCTCTTACACAAATATCGCACTGACGTTACCCTGCAGGAGGCTGACGTGATTCTGTTGTCACTTCTTTGATTTTATTATTTTGAATAGTCTCCATTGACTGAATAATTTGGTTAGATAACCCTCTTGCATTGGCACTTCTTTCTTCTACCAGCATTTCACTAGTTCCATCCCAGCTTGCAGAAGACAAAGTTTCCATTTGTTGTGTTTCTTTTCATTCCATCTTGGATGTTGCTGGATGAATATGGTGGTTGCATTGATAGCACAAATGTCGATGAGAGAGTAAAATACAGATAGAGGCCATCTCTCTGTTCCCCTCTTGTAGGTGTACATACGCGCCATTTGATCAATGGTATCAGTTCCACCTTTAGTGGAATTATAATATGCATTTATCTGGGTTTTATTCTTCTCTCCTGAACAGTAGGGAACTACACTAACTCACTGCAAGTTTACAAGATAAATAACAGCTGACTGACATCAACAATCACTCCCTGTGAAAGTAAACTGATTGGTGTGAATATCAAGAATACCAACCAACATGAAACTAACTTGCATTGTTGTAGAGATGAGAAATATGAAATCCCTCAAGGCGAGGGGGGGGGGGGGGGGGGGTTGTTGGACCCATAATAAATTTATTTATTTTTTTCTTTCAAAGCAGGATTTTTCTATAAAATATATTGACACTACCATTTCATAAAAAACCAACAAACAATAACTCAAAGGGAATATGTAGTATGAAAGTTACTTGGGCAAGAGCAGGGGACATAAAAAAAAAATGTGCGTTCAACAAAGCCCCCCTTGGGCGTCCTAGAGTTTATACTGTGGCCTACATTTAACTTGTGTTTTACTCCAGTCTTTTTGAGTATGCAACAAATTGCCAGTTGTGTTCTTTTAACTTCATGTCGACTTTTTAATTGTCCCCCAATGTCCCCATATCAGTGAATATTTCAATTCCCATCACCTACATTTACTGTATTTTATGTCCCCTTTATACCCCCATTCTTTATGTAAGAGTTTTCCTTGTATTTTCTTAAAGCCTTCTGGCTGAAGAGTGGTGGACTGTGCCACTGCCTGCTCTCCCCTGCCAATCAATCCCACCATTCTCTCTCCTACTCCTCAGGGTTCCCTCTACCCTCCTCTTCCCTTCCCCTGAGTGGTTTTTTCCTCCCTCCTCTACCCCCTTCCTATCCAGTGCTTTCCTTTGTGTCTTAGCATTCCCTCCTGACTTGCCTTCCCTCTCCATCTCCCACCACGCCCCACCCATCTCGTGCCTCTTGCTGTGCCCCTGATCATCTTTCTTTTCATCACATCCCATCCAGCCCCCCCTCCCCAGATGCCCCTTCCTCTCTTCTCTTACTCCATCACCTCAGGCCTTCACTCCTTAGAAGGTCCCTCACGTCAGTTTTTGTTGTTCATCAGTTGTGCTCTGTCTCATACAATGATTTTAAAGTGTCTTTGCTCTGCAGTTTTTTAATACCGTTTTCAACTTTTAACTTGTGCATGGAACTTTAGTGTATTTTATGTGGTCTATGAATCACCAACTGTATTTTTTATCTTTATGTCAACTCTTTTAACTTTCATACAATGGCTGTCTCCATGTAAGCATTTATTTTAACACTCACTGTCTCCCCTTATTATGTTCTTATGTCCCCTTTTTCATCACCTTTTCTATGTCTCATTTTCATATTTTTATTCAATGTATCACTCTGCTGAAGAATGGCAGTTGATACCACTACTAGTCCTCCATGCCCATGTGGGGCTGGGGAATGAAATTACAATAAGGAAAAAAAAACAGTTGTAATGGTACAGTGGGTCACTGTTCTGATATTATTAATATTCATCCTTATGTTACTCTCAGCAGCAGCTATTCAGTTGAACTTTGCCATGAGGCTACTCCCCTGTACTTCAGTGACAGCTTGCTGCCATATAATTATTATTCATCCTCCCCATGTAGGGCTATTGCCTAGACTAACTGAAGCAATTGTCTAGTGTCAGACTAATAGTGAAAATATGGTCTCCACTTCCAGCAGTTACTTACTTGTAGATCAGCCTGAGGCTACTCCCATGTACTTCAGTGATGGCTGTCCAATTATTATTAACCATACTTTCCATATAGGGCTACTGGCTGGAACAACTCTCCAGTGGTAGAGTGATAGAATAATAGCGAAAATCTCCACCCCCACATATAGTAGTTATTGACAAAACTGGGTAGAGCTACTTTATAGTGCTCAATCAGTAGCCACTGAAATTGTTTAAATAAACAATGTGCCACACTGCAAACAAAATAAATATATACATCCATCATACCCTCAACCCAGCACATATTGAGTCCTTTTTCAGCCAATCTCCAGATATGGGATGTGATGGGATGGTATGGTATGGTATAGGATGGGATGTGATGGGATTGGAAGGTGTGGGAGCGGAGTGGAGCAGATGGTATGTGAGTGGAGAGAAGAGGAGTGGAGGGGAGTGGGGGAGGGGAGGGGAGCAGAGGAGAAAGGAGTGGAGGGGAGGGGAGGAGAATGGGGAAGGACTACTTGTGGAGGTGGTGTTGTGACTTAGGTCAGGTGGTCTCCAGATGTCAAGCTGAACTCACAAGATTTGATATTACCACCAATAAAAATGATTTGCCACCATTTTGAATTTCCTATCAAAATGTCAATATCCTGTAAATTCGATAGGAGGGGAGGGGTGGGAGGGAGGGAGGAGATGTGGGGTGGGGTGCAGTGGGGTGGAGGTCTAGGGAGAGGGAACCACATGCCAGTGGGAAAACCCACTATGTTATCAGGAGGTGGGGTTAGAGTGCCCCTGAATGTATGGAACCTGCACCAACATATTGTCTCAGAACAAACTTTACCCCACAACTCTCGAAAACCCACATTATATTCATAATCTCTTTCCATGTTATTATCGAACTTCAGTACCTTTAAAGAAGGCCTTAAAAGCCTAATGTGTCTTGTCAGTTGAGGATGTGCAGCAAGCAATTACGGATTTTTTTCACGGAGCGAGACACGCTGTTTTACCAAACGGTTATCTTCAAACTGCTGCATTGATGGAATGATCGCCTCTGTGGCTATGGCGATTTGCTTCAGTAACATACCAATTCTGGACTGTACAGCCTTGGAACGAAAACTTCATGGTCGCTTCGTATGTTTTAATTTTCAGTCATATGACGAAAAAGGGATGTGTACTATCAACTGATAGAATTAAGCTATCGGTATATCGATAGCACTATTGGCTGTCGCCTTCCCCTACTCTAGGCAAAATCGACTACTGTACATTGCTGGCATTACTTGATTTCAGTTTTTGTTTAGTTAATCAGTTCGGTTCGCACATGCAGTTGAATTTAATGTAAGTGGTGTCATTTGTTTTTTTTTTTTTCTCCTGTGTGCTCTGCTGACAGTTTATAACTATGGATAAGTTTCAAGAAAGAGAGAAGAGGAAAAACGATTTTGATTCGTCGTCTAACGTTGTAATAACTTAAAAATATGCTCGCACTACTATATTAGCCTAATTACCTATTTATAACAGTTCATTTGTGCACTGGATTCGTTCTTAACAGAGGATTAAACTTTGTGGCCGGTATATTTCAGTATTTCAGAATGCAGGCTGCGGTAAATACCATTACAGATAAAAAGCGAATTAAAAACAGAGCGCGCCAATACACCTGAATGTCCTGTCTCCCAAAAAACCATTAATCAACAAAAATGTCCCCCAAAATGTGATGGTTCAATTTCTTACAAAATTTTCTCAAAACTCTGTCATTAATAGCTAAAATGTCAAAATATCACCCAATTTTGTCACCCATGCGGATCTCAGTTATGAAAAACGTCTCAGATACCGAAAGATGGGGATGGGTTTAGGGAGAGCTAAATACATATGTGATGACAGCACATTATATATATTCGGCCATGATTGCTAAAGCATAGCTGGATCACAGCGTGTAAATAAAGCCCTGGTGAGGGATCATTTGGATGCTGATGGTGGCAGCGTTACACAGCGACGTTGATGTAATGCTCACTCGATAGCACATTCCACGTAGTACTGACGAAAGACGGTCATATTAAATACGATCAACTGCTTTGGAAATGGTGTCAGGCAGAGATTGTTGACGCACACTGAGATAACAAAAGTCAAGTGATAGCGATGTGCGCAGATACAGTAGTATCATGTACACAAAGGCAACGCATTGGCAGAACTGTTGTTTGTATCCAGATGATTTACGTGAAAACGTTTCCGATTTGTTGCCGCAATACGGTAATTAACAAACTTTGAGCGCGGAATGATAGTTGGAACTAGATGCTTAGGACAGTCTAATTTGGAAATCGTTAGGTAATTCAGTACCCCGTAATCTACAGACTAAAATGCGGAATGGTAGTTGGCACTGGACGCTTGGGAGATTCCATTTAGGAAATCTTGGGAAATTCATTGTTCTGAGATCCATAGCGTCAAGAGTGTGCCAATAATATCAAATTTCAGGCATTATCTCTCACCATGGACAATGCAATGGACTACGGCCTTCACTTAACGACCGAGAACAATGGCGTTGGTATAGAGTTGTCATTGCTAACACATGAGCAACACCGCTTGAAATAACCGCACAAATCAACATGGGACGCATGACGAACGTATCCGTTACGTCAGTCTGGTGAAATTTGGCGTTAGTAGGCTACTATTGCGGACGACCGATGCTAGCACGTTCTACAGCAGCACGACATCACCTGCAGCACCTCTCCTGGGCTCATGATGTTATCAATCGGACCGTAGTCGACTGAAAACCCCAGTCTTGTCAGATCTGTCCCGATTTCAGTTGGTGATAACAGATGGTAGGGTTCGAGTGTGGTGCAAACCACACGAAGCCATGGACTAAGTTGTCAACATGCACTTGACCGATCATTGACTGCAAATGATTACGATCAGCTACTTGGAGGTCATTCTCAGCCATTGGTGGAGTTCGTGATCTCAAACAAGGATGGAAATCTTGTGGATGAAACCGCGTCGTTGCGATTGATTTGAACAGTACTGAACAATTCGAGCGAATGATACAGCCATGCAGACCACCCGACATGGATCTCACTGAACATTTATGGGACGTAATCGAACGGTCAGTTTATACACAAACTCCTTCAGTGGCTATGCTTTCGCAGTTATGAAGGGAGAATGGCGCAGTATTTCTGCAAGGAACATGCAACGACTGTTGAATCTATGCCACGTCGAGTTGTTGTACTACGCCGAGCAAAAGGAGGTAAGACATGATCTTAGGAGGTACCTCATCACCTTTGTCATCTCAGTTTACGCTGAAACAACGCATGGGAAGGGTGGCAGTTCGGTTGTATCGTCAGGCTCTTGCGTCTGGGACGGTAGGCGGATATCTGTGCCCCAAAATTCCTCGTCGCGGTATTCCATCGACACAGCAACAGTTAATATAAATGATAAGGCCAACAGTCATCACACGTATTTGTACAGAATGTTGCAGGAGGAATGGTCAACATTCAGGAATATGACAGGAACGACCATTCGTAACCAAAATTTCTAGTAACCATGGGCTTTAGAATGTTCAAGAGTCCTGGCCACTTGCTCATATTCGATACTGTGAAAGACATCTCTTCAACTGAACAAGTGCTCGTAGCTCTTAAAGCAAGTATTTTTGAACGCATGATTTTCTTTAGAATCGTCGTTCCTGTCGTGTCCTTGAACAGTGACAATTTCTCGTGGGACACGCTGTATTTCCAGAACGTAGGATGATGATATTCGATTAGTGGGGCCCTCAACTGCGCGTTCATCACTGCCCGTACAAAGTTCCAACTGTTACACAGTCCAGTTACTACATGATCCAATCTAGCCACTGTCACGAATGATGATAAATATGATGTAATGATGAGGATAACACAAGCACGCAGGAAAAAATGTGTGAAGTCTTATGAAACTTAAATGCTAAGGTCATCAGTCCCTAAGCTTACACACTACTTAACCTAAATTATCCTGAGCTGAGGACAAACACACACACCCATGCCCGAGGGAGGATTCGAACATCCGCCGAGACCAGCCGCAGAGCGTAGGAGTAAACCGCCAAGATAGTTGCAGATTATACAGATAGGACCTACGCTATAACGGTATATGAAGAAAAAAGTCACACATGGAATCAGCACTAGCCCGCAAAGCACACTCTCTTCTCGATAACTACACATGTAACCGCTCTGTTGTCAGTAGCTGACACTTACTAGACAGTGTAAGCACAGACTGCAGTGCAGGTACCTGTTAGCCTCATCTGGATTTAATTTCTAAGAAATTTCTCTTCATTTAAGGTTTAAGTAGTGCATTTGACTCTCTAGCTGTCCAGTCTACTCAATTATGTGAACAGTTTATCTTAAACAATCAGATACCAATCTTAATGAACGATAGAGTTACACGTTCCTTTCTATTGTAGACAAATTGAATTAAAAAAAAGATTGGTATCTGATTGTAAAAGATAAACTGATCACATAATTGAGTAGACTGGACAGCTAGAGAGTCTATAGACTACTTAAATATTAAATAAAGAGAAATTTCTTAGAAATTAAATCCACATCAGTCTAACAGCTACCTCCACTGTATTCTGTGCTTACACTGTCTAGTAAGTGTCCGCTACTGATAACAGAGCGGTTACGTGTTACATGTGTAGTTATCGAGAAGCAAGTGTGCTGCTTAAGTTGCAAAAATGTAGACGTTATTATAAAAAAACTGGGAATTTCGACGAGCTCTCTTTGTAGTTTTTATAAGAGACAAACAGGAATATTACGCAGAAAACTACTGCGTTTTTCAATACATTCTGATAATAAAATGGATTCTTTCCCGTTGTAGATGTCTTTTGTCCACCACTCAAAACGTATCCTAGAGAAAAACAGCGTTTTTTGCTCGCCTCCTTTGTGTAACATTAAGGATAACAACTGAGTCTAAGCAGATAAAGAGAACTGTCGTTTCGTACAAAACAGTCAGTTCCACGTACATCAGAAATATTATTTCGGCCGTTAAGGAAATGCTAGTCTCTTCGACTCTGATAATGCTCACCATGTTTCATAACAATATTCAGATGGCACCGTCTGAAGCAACAAATTTTCTCGGCACATTTCTTGGGCATTCTCCGGGATGCATCCACCTGAGCTCGAGATATAGAGCGTTACTCATATCTTCTTGACGGCCAGGCAGTGTATCCGACTCACATAATTCACCAGGCCGATGAATAAAATATCAGTGAGGAGCAGGGACTAGTGCGCTGCAAGGCTCTCCGCTTGTGAAGTAGCTACAAAGCGGTTGCTTTCCCTGGTTTGTTGTAAGTCCGAGTGCAACATACAGTATTGTAAGAAAGTGTATTTGTTAATTCTTCTCTGGGAAAGGTCTATGTTATTCATAATTATTTTCGGAGATCTTCTGTGTGTATCTCATTAAATCGTATTTTCAATATACATGAACTGCCGTGGCACTAGCCACGTCAAGAATGGTGCGATAACTCACGTGAAAACGCATTAACAACTTAACACAGAGATCCAGATTCAATTGTTGCTTGAACATATCGTTTGAAAATATTCGTTCATCAATGCTCACATTCCTCGAGAGACAATAGGAAAATGTATTACAGAAATGTTGTTTGCCCCAAAGCATCTCATTTTTCAGAACTAGGAAGTTTCTATTGAAGACAGGCTGTAAAGAGGTCTCATTAGAACTCTGAACTGATCCCGGTAATGTGATCGGTTTTCATGCTGAACGAACACAGCCTTCTATAGTTGCAGTTCCAGGTTAGCATACCAGCTGCACATTTAAATAACCATATTGGAAGGGATGATTACTCACTTTGTTGGTGTGAGAGATACGCAACGATGCTCTTTCAATGAAATCCGCCTGGAAATATTAAGAATTGTCACGATGAAATATGGAAGTAAGTATTCGAAATCAGAAACTGTACTGTCTTTGTTTACCGCTCTCAGACCTCTTTCTATAAACGATTGTTTCGGTTTGGTGCTATTATGGTGACGCTATGTATAATGAACTGTATGGCGTTAGCTACCTTTCTGCTGCCTCTCTAAAAATGCATGCGAGGGAGACCCTAGGTAACAGTGAACCCATTTCTCATTTCAGAAGGTATATTAACTACACATACAAAGAATCTGGGGATAGAGTCTGGAAAATCTGTGAGGTTGTTCCCATGCAACGCCCGAACTCTGTAACGGAATTCAGGAAGACCTGCAGATGACCGACGCTTGAAGCAGGAAATGGAAGATGGCCATTAACATATATAAGTGCAAAACATAGTGCATAAATAGGCGGTAAGGCCCATTATTGTTGTACTACACTATAAGCGGTGAGTAATTGGAAGCAACAAATGTCATAAAGTACAGTTTATAGGATTACAGGTCCGAAGCAACATAAAATGAACGACGATAAATCTTTACTTGTAGGAGAGGTAGATTCCCGGTTGACATTATCTCATATGCCTCTTTTTCTTTCATCAGCCGCTCTAGAAGACGTATGCCACAAATTTCGTCCTGCACAGATACATACATAAATTCTTAAATATGATACTGCATCCTTAAATTCACCGCGTTTTTATTGAGACAAACAATCCGTTTACATTGTGGCGCAATTTAATGTGCAGCGTGTAATGAGGTTTTCTAACAATTCTCAAGGCTCACAAGTTCATATAGTATCTACACGTTCTAAGCCATAACCTACTAATCGTATCACAAAAGATTTGTTCTGCAATTAATCTTCTTGGTGCGACTGATCACATATATTGCATTCGCGCAATGTGTTACTTGCGTTGTCCTAATTTGAAACGTTATAAGAAACATTACAACAGTCCAAAGTAATTGTAAATCTGAGCAAGATTCTGCATGTGATACCTCGAAGAAATTTTCTCACCCACTTTCTTTTCAAAGAACTTAAACTGCATGCCCTACATATTTCAGTGGTTAAGCGAGAATTTGATCTGCGTGAGCCATGCGTTGATGTTTCTCTCCACCATGGTTGCTAAGTTATTTACATAACATTGCACGTCTTTCAGAATGATACTTACGTCATCCACAAAAAGAAAAAAAACTGTCATATTTACGTGAAAGTAACTGATACATAGTTAGACATGCAGTGAACCGAAAGGGGTCCCTGTGGCACCCAACTACTTCACAATATCCTTCTGCCGCTTAAAACTCTTCTCTGCTTATTGCCACACACTTAATATAAAATGGTTCTCCCGGTTTCGATCCGACTCACTGCTAATATTTTGAATAAAAACCATTAGCAATCGTGGGCGAAGACTTCCGGCATAGGAAGTCACCCTCCTTTTGGCAACAGCCTTCTCAAAGAGGACGGAGGAGCGGACAGGATAATCACAAAAGATAGAAGACATGAGGAAGCGAAAGAGTACGAAAATCACTGCATTAAAGACACTTAAGGTGTCTCCACAAGACATGTTGCCTGTGATAGATAAAGTTTCATGACGATCTCTCAACTGGCAAAAGATTCTGGACTTGTCCACCATTCGGATCTTCGAGAGGGGGGAGGGGGGCCGCCGGACGTGTGGTGACCATGATAAAAAGATGGACTAACCAACAGTGGGAAGACATTCTACGAGTCGGAGTATGGAATGTCAGAGATTTGAATGTAGTAGCAAATCTCGAAAGGGAAAACCAAAGGCTCAATATAAATACTCTGCCATTTTTGAAAAGTGCAACGCCGAGAAGGAATTACCCAAACAGCACCACACTTGGTGGAAGTGGCGATGGGTATGCAAGCAATACGTGATGGGGTACATGTAGGTAGAGCAGAGCTCTCTCGTGTCGGCCCATGGAGTCGGTGTTGCGCCTACTGTAGTCGGTGCAGACATGTCACACAAGGTGGAAACTATACAGTGAGTGCTAGTATGCCTCGTCGACGTCAAAGGGAGCCATATCGGAATGTGAGAGAGTTCGAACGGGGCAGAATGATCGGTCTCCCGGAAACGGGTTTCATATATTGTCACATTTCAGCTCGTACAGGGCATGCTGTTAAGAGAGTGATACATGTGTGGAAGCAGTGGTAAGAGGTAGGTCGTACGTAGCGACGAGCGGGAACTGGACTACGGAACATGATCACAGCACGGGATGACCGTCATCTTTTCCACATGGCCATTACGGACCGTACAGAGTCGTCCACAGTGTTGGATCGTCGCTGGAGCATTGCAACAGGTGTGAACTTATCTTCATCGACGGTTCGTCGCCGTTTGCTGCAGATTGGACTGGTTGCACGCATGCCATTACGTCGGCTTCCATTGTCCAGAAACCGCAAGCTCCTCCGACTGCAGTGGGACCGTCACTGGAGTGCTGATTGGCAGCAAGTAATCTTCAACGCTTCCTGCAGTGATGGCCGCATACGTGCCGGCGGTACCGTGGTGAGCGCAACCTGGAGGGCTGCATTGTGGAGGAGCATAGCGAGGAAACACCAGGTGTGATGTTTCGGGGCGCCATTCTCAACAACCGATTTCACCTCGTGCGTATCGAGCACACTTTGAACAGTAACCGGTACCTAACAGAGGTTAGGTAGCCTGAGGTACTCCCCGCACTTTAGGCATCTCCACCGACCACAGCGGAATAGGACAATGCCCGACCACATATTGCAAGGAATGTACAGGCCTTCTTCGAAGAGCAACAGGTTCCGTTGCTTCCCTGGGCTGCATGTTCGCCAGACATGTCGCCCATCGATAATGTCTGGGATATGGTTGGTCAGCACCTGGTGCGTCACGATCATCCAGTAACTGGTGTCAAGGATTTGTGGGCTCGGATACAAACTGCGTGGAGGGAAACCCTGCAGGAAAGTATTCAGAACCTTACTGATTCAATGCCAAGGCAGATAGCAGCTCTAAATGCAGTGCATGGTGGCGACGCGACAACGGAATAGTAGGGCTCAAAGGACATGTACAGATTTGAAAAGGCTATAATTTGTTACTTGTCATTTAACTAACACGTGCTATTAAATAAATTGTATTCATGCACTTCCTTCATGTCCACTAGGCTGCTGCAAAAGCACCCCACGTCACATCCTTAAGAAAACGTTTCGCAAGCTACAAAAAATTTGTTGTAGACCATGTGCACATGTGGATTTGCATAACATGACACTTTTCTCCTCCATGAAAACAGAAAATAAAGTAAGCTCCGTTTTTTTTTTCAATTTATTGACTGTTGGGCACTAGCCACTCAGCCATCTGAATAGTAATGCTAATTATGATAATATGAAGATAATCACAGCACAATATACAGTCTCCAAGTAGAAAAAAAGATCTTCAATGTAGCTGGGAATTGACCCTGAACCTCTTCTCTTTACCACCCGCCGTACAATATACAAATTATTTAGTACGACACATTAAAACAGAAAACACTTGCAGCATCATGTTTCAGCTGTAGATTTCAAAAGAATATCTCAAATTTCAGAAGCTCACTGAACATATACATAGTTTTGAGTGAGTTGCTACTTATTATCCTTTGACTTAGCACTTAGAATGTGTTGCCAACGACCATAAGAGCTGCAGCCTTCAGCCACCACTTGGTCGGAGCATATCGTAATGCGATCCAGGCATCACTCTCTTTCCAGTAACCCAGTGCTCCCCACCACTCTCACCAACTGGACCGTTGGCCATCTCATTAGCTCACTGCTCCTCACCAGTCTCAGGGATAAGACTGCAAGGTAGCTCGCTAGCACACTGCTCCGCAAAACCCTTACAGATCAGATTGCAAGCTAGTTCACTGCCCCCTGCCACACTCGTGGACGAGATCACATGGAGCAGACCACATGGTGACTTGAGGTGTGATTCTGTTCTCTGCAGTCTTGGTACAGTCATAGAGCTCATAACTCACTTTCTTGACTGAGAATCTCCCCACACAAGCGCAGCTCATTAGTCTTTGCATGCTTATTTTATTTGTTCTAGTTTTTGTCTTCTTATATTGTTGTTCTTCTGTTTTATTGTTGTGTTTGCGTTCTTGTTAGGTGCACTATTATGTGTTCTTCCATGACTGTTGCATTTATAATTGCTGTTGGTGTGTCGGGAGTCTTTATACATGTTTTATTTACTTTGAGCAGATATGATACTAAATATAATTGTATGTATAAGATAAAATTATTTTAACAGGCATGATAGTCTCTGGATGAATAGTCAGTATTCAGAGATATGACAGGAATGATCGTTTGAAGCAAAAATCTAAATATGGGCATATGCCCTAATCCAATTGATGTCTGAGAAGAGATATACTTAAAGTTTCTTTTGTACCTTTTTCTTGACTAACGTGAAATCTGGGGCTTGTCGCAGCCACAGAATTTAACTATACAAAATTTCCATAAAAGGTCCTACTCATTTTTTTTCAAGGCCTTATAGGATGCTTGAAGAGAACGACAGAATACGGAAAATCTTGCGCAACACGAATGCATTGAGGTGTAGGTAAGCCAGTACGAGGTAGTTCCCCGATTTGATAGACTACGTGTCTTATATCAAATTATTCGTGTAGACTTCGTCTACACTACTGTAGTACGTTGCAAACAATGAAAATGTACTGAATAATAAAGAAAATAAGTACCAGTGTACATTAAATATGTCCTATCTCGGAAATAATTCAGAATACTGCATATGTCGACATGATCGTTCCAGTCATATCCCTGAATATTGACCATTCATCAAGGGACAACTTGTATATTATGTTTATGTTCTTATTTATTCATTTAACCTGAACCGATTAACGCCTTCAGGAGCCCTCTTAGATCAGACCAGAGTTTGATGTGCAACTACAAAACTTCTTAAAATCATCATTACTTACAAAATCATAACATTTTTAATATGGCATCTCTTCTTCTTCTCCATTCTCAGGACGCTTAGGTATGTCTTACCCTTCAGAGTCGTATCTAGACGTATCAGGGGCCCCACACCATTTTACAGCCTCCACCACTTCGAACTATCCCCTGCTGACATGCAGGGTCCATGAGGTTGCATCCGCTCGACACAATTTGAAACGCGACTCGTCCGACCAAGCAACATGTTTCCAGTTATCAACAGTCCAATGTCGGTGATGATGGGCCCATGGGAGGCGTAAAGCTTTGTGTCGTGCAGTCATCAAGGGTACGCGAGTGGACCTTCGGCTTCGAAAGCCCATACCGATGATGTTTCGTTGAATAGTTCGCATGTTAACACTTGTTGATGGCTCAGCTCTGAAATCTGCTGCAATTTGCGGAAAGGTTGCACTTCTGTCACGTTGAAAGATTATCTTCAATCGTCGTTGGTCCCGTTCTATCAGGATATTTTTCCGGCCGCAGCGATGTCGGAGATTTGATGTTTTACCGGATTCCTGATATTTACGGTACACTCGTGAAATGGTCATATGGGAAAATCCCTACTTCATCGCTACCTCGGTGATGCTGTGTTCCATCGCCCGTGCGACGACAATAGCACCACAATTAAACCCACTTAAATCTTGATAACCTGCCATTGTAGCAGCTGTTCCCGATCTAACAACTGCGCCAGACACTTTTTGTCTTATATAGACGTTGCCGACCGCAGTGCCATATTCTGCCTGTTTGCATAGAGTATCTTTGTATTTCAATACGCATGCCGATAGGTTTCTTTGGCGCTTCAGTATATACGGAGGAGGTCGACGAAATGAATTGAAACTGATGGCCAACTGTAATACAGAGTGACTGTAGCCGATTTAGATCACCATCAATCGATGCAGAAACTCCAGAAATCATTTCTCGTGAATGCAACCCATCAGTGTCGTCAGATTCTCAGCCAAGTCCTGATTTATTTCCCTTTGTGATACCCGCACCCTCAACTGCTTTTCGTTTACGACAACCAATAAGTAAATTTTTTGATATTATAAAACCGCTCACATTAAATAAAAATCAAATAAAAGTATTGGCTTCCATGTACAGCTTTTAAAATTGAATTTGCAGTGAATACCATCCTCTCTCTCTAGATGAAGACACACACACACACACACACACACACACACACACACACATATATATATATATATATATATATATATATATATATATATATATATATATATATATGCTTTGCGCAAATTATACTTAACTAAGTCGAAATATGTTGTAAAACTCTTTAATGCACAGTTTGCACCATGATTAATTTGATAAAAATGAAAAAGGTTGGCCACCCCAAAAGCAGTCTGCCTTACGTCTCATGCATGGAAGAGTGTAAATAACATTAGTTTCTATGCACTCACTGCCCATTTCACAGATTAGATGAGTGAACTAAAGTCATACCTTTTAAAGTGTTCGCAATTCGAAGAGATACACACCGCAGAAAATATCTCAAATTGGGTAAAGTTTCTTAACCCAGATACAATATCAATCTTAAAATCACGTCCATAACAACAGAAAAAGCGTCAAATATGCAATTAACTGCCCTGCTTCTGAAACTTCCATATATTCCACACTTTGTACATTTTTCAAAGCTCATTGCGCAAAACGAAATTCAGAAGTCCGTACAGAAAACCATTAACGAATTCAAAAGAGTTGTTATGTTTCTCAAAGAGAGTCTCTTTGCTTTAAGCAAACCTGCTGAAATGCAAGAAAATTTAGAAAAAGACCGACTGAAACTGAAACAAGATGTCCCAACGTGATAGAACTTTGCCTACGAAATGTTGCAAAGATGTGCTTTAAATAAAAATTCCATGATTTTTTGCCTCGCTACTTTAGCTGGAAAATTAGTCACCTTAAACTTAAAAGATACAGACTGGGAGATAATGCAAGAGGCTTTACAGATTTTGAAATTTTTTTATGGCGTAACCAAAGAGGTGTCCTCAGAGAAAACAGTCCCACTTTCAAAAATGAAAATCTTGCCAAGATTAATGGAACGGCAACTAAAATCTTCCTGAAGGCAAAAATAAAGAGTATCGTGGAGGAATAGGGTCATTGGTTGATAATTTGCTTAAAGGATTATCAGAATGTTTTGGGGTTATCTCGAGCAAGAAACTGACTAGTTGGGCAAAGTTATTGAAGCCCCAATTCAAAGGCCGCATAACGTTTCAGGACTACTACAGGAAGGCTACTGCAGAAATGAAAGCGTTAGATGTTCAACAAGAAAAAATAGAGCTCATTTCTCAACCAGTTACCACCATGACACATGAGACTTCTTCAGCCTGGAAGGAGTCCAATGAAACCATTAGTCAGCTTGAAGCAAGTCACGACCCGGAAAGTGCGGCAGTTGTCGAATTGGTCAAATGTTTAGTGCAGGGATATTTGACTAGAAACACCAATCCCTTGGACTCGTGGGAACCAAGGATATTGTTGTGGCTAGCGCTATTTTGACTGGTTGTAAAAGTATGACGTATCACAGCAACACCAATGGTTGTGGGACGCTCAACTGCGCGGTTATCATCGCCAGCACTGTGAAGAGTCGTAAAATGGGGCGATTTTTCTTTATAAAAGAAATTGCGATTAATTTTTGCTTTATGGAAACATACGTGGAACGGATTTTGAGTGCAGGTACACTTCAATTACAGTTGTTGTAATTTTTATATTGTATTTTTTTCAATAAAAGTATCAAAATATAAAAAGAATCAGTCTTCATTCTTAAAATTTTTCTATTTGATAAAAAATATTTAGGATTTTTTTTTGTAATATTTATAATTTTTACACCAGACGAAATTTAAGACTTTTATGTTTAAAACTTTCTGGGGAACTAACACAAAATAGGGCCATATCAGATAGAAGTGCAAATTTTAGTATCCTGAGTTAAAAAGGCAGTGTACCTTCCTTCTACTTATTTTTGTGAGTGAATGGTGAGTGGTGGGTGATGAAAAAGAACTAGTGCACTCCAGTGAGTGACTAATTTGATCCAATCCCCGAAAAGAACGGTTTTGCCCATCGCTGTTATGAACAGGGAAGCAGGGCAGAGCGAGAGGTACCGTGAAGAGTGTAGTGACAGACTTCTTCTGTTAGATTCTGCAGGAAGCCGAAGAAGACAACGATACTTTAGGAATGTATGCATACGTGACTAGAAGAAGATGAGGATACTTGGAAAGTATATGAGGATCCTTAAAAGGTACTTCAGTATCTGAAGCAGACGAAAATTTAATAGTCTTCAGGGATAGGAGCACGGTTGTAGGGGATGGATAAAGGAAACTGTTACGGGAGAACATGAGCCTGGTAGTATTAACGATAAGGGAAAAAGACTGAGTTCTGCAACATATTTCAGATACACTAGTGCATACTCTGTTCAAGAATCACAAGAGAAAAGGTATACTTGAGAAAGACGCAAAAAACCGGAATATTCCGAAATCAGATGTTTGATTTTAAGGCGTACCGAGGACCTTATATAGACTCAGATCACAATTTAGTAATGATGAGGAACAGTGTGAGGGTTAAGAGAATCTTCTGGAAGAATCAGAGTGGAACGGGATGGCACACTGAAGTTTCCTAAAGAAATGGATACCGAGATAAGGAGTATCACAGCAGGCCCTTCATTTGAGCAGCAGGTGACATCTCTAAAAAGGGAAATCACAGATGTTGGACAGACAAACTTACGTATAAGGAAGGTAACTCCGAGAAAGCTTAGATAACAGATCAAATATTTCAGTTGATCGACGAAAGGTGGAAGTACAAAGATGTTTAGAGAAAGAAAAGAATAGGGCAACATAAATCACCTAGGAGCGAAATCAACAGGAAATGCAGGGAAGCAGGACAAATGTAAAGAGAGCGGGAAAAATAATTGTTGGAACGACTGACTCAGCACATAGAAATATTAAAACAAACTTAAGTGAAATTAAAAGCAAGGATGGTAAAATTAAGGGTGCAATAGGAACTCTACTGTTAAATGCGGAAGAGAGAGTTAATACCTGAAAAAATACGCCAAAGGCTATTGTGATGATGGGTAGGGATGTAGCGATAGAAGAAGAAATCGGAACCGACTTGGAAGGCTTAGAGGATCCAGTATTGGAGTCACAGTTTAAAAAGATTGTAGAAGACTTATGAAATGAATCAGAAAGCATAGACACCATTCCAACGTAATTTATAAAATACCTGGGGAAAGTAGCAACCAAACAACTACTCATGTTACTGTGCAGAATCTAAGAGACTGGTGATGTACCATCAGACTGTCGGAAAAATATCATCCAAACTGTTCCGAACACAGAAAGGGCACATACATGCGACAACTAACGCACAGTCAGCGTAACAGCTCATACATCCAAGAGGATAATATACAGAAGAATGGGATAGGTTTGGCCTTAGAAAAGGTACAGTCACCGGAGAGGCAGTTCGGTCTTGCGCGTGATTGTGAAAGGAAGACTGAAGAAAAATAAAGATATGTTCATGGGATATGTCTTAGAGAAAGCTTTCGGCATAGTGACAGGAACAATAAAATTGGAAGACGAAGAACGAAGTGTTCCGATTAAAAAGGATGTATGCTGGGATGTAATTTGTCGCCATTACTGTTCAATCTATCCACCGAAAGAGCAAGAACGAAAGTAAAGGAAAGGTACAAGAATGGGATTAGAATTCAACGTGAAAGGAGGTCAATGATAGGATTCGTTGATGACAGTACTATCTTAACTGAAGCTAAAGACGAATTACAGGATCAGTTAAATGAAATGAATAATCTACATAATATGGACTGAGAGTAAATCGTAGAAAGAGGAATGTGTTGAGGAGAAGCAGGAATGATAATGGCGCGAAACTTAACATCAGAACCTGGGATCACGAAGTAGGCGAAGTCATGGAATTTTGATACCTAGGCAATAAAATAACATATAATAGACGCAGAAAGAAGGACATAAAAAGTAGATTAACACAGCCAAAGGGGGCATTCCTGGCCAATAGACGTATACTAGTAGTAAACAAAGGCCTCATGTTGAGAAAGAAATGCCTGAGAATGTACGTTGGGAGCACAGCTTTATATGGAAGTAAATAGTGGACTATGGAAAAGAGGACCAGAGGAGAATCAAAGCGTTTGAGGTGAGGTGCTAAGATGAATGTTGAAAATTAGGTGGACTGATAATGTAAGGAAAGAGCAGGTTCTCTGCTGAATCGGCAAAGAAAGGAACATATGGTGGAAACTGATCAGAAGAAGAGACGGGATGATAGAACAAGTGTTAAGAACGTCAGGGAATAAACTCTGTTGTCCTAAAGGGATCTGTAGAGGGTGCAAACTGTGTGGGACGAAAGAGATGTGAATACATGGAAGAAATAGTTGAGAAGTGTTACTGTGAGACGAAGAGATTAGCGCAGAAGAAGAATTAGTGGCGGGTCGCATCAAACCCGTAAGAAAACCGGTGACTGATAAAAAACTTGGGTACAGACAGACTATTTCCTTAATTCAGTACTTTGGAGAGAAATATTTTTTATAGATACCGTACTCAACTTAGTTCTTTATGCTTGAAGTACCACATGCACACACATACAATAATAAACTGAACCTGGCGTGCAGTTTGATAAAGAAAAGTATGTACTGAAGTATGCAACGCTTGTCGATACTCGTAGATCAACATTAATATGTACTTATCTGTAGCAGTTTGACAAAGGTGTGAACTCTTACTCTAAGTAAGTTATTTATGTACTAATGAGCAACCTTTTCAACAACAACCATGATTTTACATATGAATAAATGTTGGTAAGGTAATTCCCGATATAAATATTGTAACTCATTCTCAAAGTACAATAAGGTCATTACTATTATTAATTTCGGCATTGAGCCAGAAAACATGTTACACCTTGTACTATATTGGTCAACTAGATACTCGTAGATCAACATTAATATGTACTTATCTGTAGCAGTTTGACAAAGGTGTGAACTCTTACTCTCAGTAAGTTATTTATGTACTAATGAGCAACCTTTTCAACAACAACCATGATTTTACATATGAATAAATGTTGGTAAGGTAATTCCCGATATAAATATTGTAACTCATTCTCAAAGTACAATAAGGTCATTACTATTATTAATTTCGGCATTGAGCCAGAAAACATGTTACACCTTGTACTATATTGGTCAACTAGAGAGACTAACGAAATCTACCTCACTTAATTTCTGAACTAACTTGAGAGATTGTTTAAAAAAACTGGCAGCAGAAATGAGCCATTTGAAGTCATATAAAGACGAATTAAAATTTTATGTTAACCTCTAATCGGTCTTTACCCGGAAAAGCTAGAGAATCACACACACACCCTAACTTAGCAGCGCTACTTAATAGATGTCACGGTATTCTCATCAACTGGACACACACACAAGTATGTGTGTATATATACCATTTTTCAGGAGCAATCTCGCTCTTCGTTTCGACCTTTTCCACCTACCAAATCCATCCAGGTTGAAAAATAACTGAGGAACCACTTACAAATTAATTGACACTAAAAAGCACTGCATTCTGCCACGCATTACCACACAATTATAACTTGCGGTGTCTCCTTGTACTTTCATTTGTTTAGGACTAATGACACAATGCTCTTGAAACAAAAAAAATCCCGTCTTCTAATAACTTCGGACAAGATAAAAAAATAATGGTTTTTGTCATTTAACGACCAACGTTTGAGTGCCATTATATTTTGAAAAGTATTGCTAAAACGTAAGTACTTTCCGACTTACATGTACCCTAACCTAGCAGCTCTACTTAATAGATGTCACGGTATTCTCATCAACTGGACACCAGTTTTCATTACGAGATATTCCCTCGCGCATTTCGTATGTATTGAACATAAATGATGTAGAACAAATTTTTAACAAAAGCAATTCCTACACGTAATTATACAACTTTTTGAGTGAAGTATTTGTGATGATAGTGTTATCTTACTCTGTAACATGGTTACTTATCACTGAATAACTGTTCACTAAGTTCACCGCCATGCTAGACAACTCTATATCTTTGCTCCCACTAAAGAAAATATAAACCGCTTTCCCACAAGCGTCTTCCAAACACTCATCCCGTCGCGCGACGTGATCTCCATTCCACCGTAAAGGGAACTGAACGTGAAAGAAGATGTATCCTTTTTCCCCCAAGCTTTGAGAGTGCATTATTCTTGAACGTTGCGGTTTGATGTCAACACTTGCACAGCATAAGGTAAAGCAGTACGAGAAACTACATATGATTATCTATTAAATTAATTTCTAAACTACAGCATGAGGGTTATTACAGGTGTGATGCCCCAGATAACCGTATTGAACACAAACCATTCATTCACTGTTCTTTTCGTGGGTAAATTATTGTAGCAATTAAACTAGCGTAGATAAACGAATAAAAGGTGTAATATTGCTTTACCTAATGTTATGCAGTGCTGACACAAAACCGTAACGTGCAAGGTGTATTAGAGGAGTAGTAACATATTCTCACAGAATGGGGCGAAAATGCTTCCTGGCAATGGTCAGGACCCCTTCACACCAACTACACGTTCAGATACACTTCTGTTATGCCACGCGGAGGGGCCGCGGGTTTATAGGCGTCATGCCACGGATTGCGCGGACCCTCCGGCCCTGTCGGGCATGAGTGTGTGTGTTGTTCATACCATAGGTTAGATTAAGTAGCTTTTAAGTCTAGGGACCGATGACCTCAGCAATTCGTCCCCTTAGCAATTCACACACACACCACTTCTACACTCCTGGAAATGGAAAAAAGAACACATTGACACCGGTGTGTCAGACCCATCATACTTGCTCCGGACACTGCGAGAGGGCTGTACAAGCAATGATCACACGCACGGCACAGCGGACACACCAGGAACCGCGGTGTTGGCCGTCGAATGGCGCTAGCTGCGCAGCATTTGTGCATCGCCGCCGTCAGTGTCAGGCAGTTTGCCGTGGCATACGGAGCTCCATCGCAGTCTTTAACACTGGTAGCATGCCGCGACAGCGTGGACGTGAACCGTATGTGCAGTTGACGGACTTTGAGCGAGGGCGTATAGTGGGCATGCGGGAGGCCGGGTGGACGTACCGCCGAATTGCTCAACACGTGGGGCGTGAGGTCTCCACAGTACATCGATGTTGTCGCCAATGGTCGGCGGAAGGTGCACGTGCCCGTCGACCTCGGACCGGACCGCAGCGACGCACGGATGCACGCCAAGACCGTAGGATCCTACGCAGTGCCGTAGGGGACCGCACCGCCACTTCCCAGCAAATTAGGGACACTGTTGCTCCTGGGGTATCGGCGAGGACCATTCGAAACCGTCTCCATGAAGCTGGGCTACGGTCCCGCACACCGTTAGGCCGTCTTCCGCTCACGCCCCAACATCGTGCAGCCCGCCTCCAGTGGTGTCGCGACAGGCGTGAATGGAGGGACGAATGGAGACGTGTCGTCTTCAGCGATGAGAGTCGCTTCTGCCTTGGCGCCAATGATGGTCGTATGCGTGTTTGGCGCCGTGCAGGTGAGCGCCACAATCAGGACTGCATACGACCGAGGCACACAGGGCCAACACCCGGCATCATGGTGTGGGGAGCGATCTCTTACACTGGCCGTACACCTCTGGTGATCGTCGAGGGGACACTGAATAGTGCACGGTACATCCAAACCGTCATCGAACCCATCGTTCTACCATTCCTAGACCGGCAAGGGAACTTGCTGTTCCAACAGGACAATGCACCTCCGCATGTATCCCGTGCCACCCAACGTGCTCTAGAAGGTGTAAGTCAACTACCCTGGCCAGCAAGATCTCCGGATCTGTCCCCCATTGAGCATGTTTGGGACTGGATGAAGCATCGTCTCACGCGGTCTGCACGTCCAGCACGAACGCTGGTCCAACTGAGGCGCCAGGTGGAAATGGCATGGCAAGCCGTTCCACAGGACTACATCCAGCATCTCTACGATCGTCTCCATGGGAGAATAGCAGCCTGCATTGCTGCGAAAGGTGGATATACACTGTACTAGTGCCGACATTGTGCATGCTCTGTTGCCTGTGTCTATGTGCCTGTGGTTCTGTCAGTGTGATCATGTGATGTATCTGACCCCAGGACTGTGTCAATAAAGTTTCCCCTTCCTGGGACAATGAATTCACGGTGTTCTTATTTCAATTTCCAGGAGTGTATTTATACCTTGTCTAATCCTAATCTCACTCCATCGTGCGGAACGTCTCTTGTCATTCTCCTACATGCACTCAACACAGTCACAGTGACATACTAGTCTGTTATCTCAAACCCGTAAATTTTTTGTCGTTACTCCTCTGGTTTGATGCGGCGTGCCACGAACTACTTTCCTGTGTCAACTTCTCCATCTCAAACCAACGCACTGAAATGTTTGTTGAATATATACCAATCTCTCTTCCTATGAAGATTTTACCTTTTAAAGTACCCTATAGTACCATCGAAGTTATTCCTTGACGTCTCCGCACATTCTCTATTATCCTGTTCCTTCTTTTTGTCAGTGTTTTCCACACACTCCTTTCCTCGTAGATTCCGCGGAGAACATCTTTTCTTACCTTCTCAGACCATCTAATCCTCAATAACCTTCCAGTCACATCTTAAACTCTTCGATCCTCTTCTTTTTTTGCATGCCACAGTCCGTGATTCACATCCATACTATTCTCAAAAATTTCTGCCTCAAATTAAGGCCAATATTTGATATTAATTGATTTCCTTTAGCAGGGATACCGTTGTCGCCTGTGCCAGTCTGCTTCTTACATAATTCTTACATCTTCGGTCGTACGTTACTTTGCTTCTAAGGTAGCAGAATTCCCTTACCTTGCCCATTTTTTGGTCTCCCGATTTGATATTAAGATTCTTAATAATCATACTCCTGATCTGCCTCATTGGTGTCTTTGCTTTACTCTCAACACACATTTCGTGCTCACTAGATTTCCGCGCTTTCATGGAGGATAAAGATTTTATCAGTATCTTCTTTCACCCCGAATTTTAATCTTTTATAAATCATTTATTTCCAGCATTTCTTCTTCAAGGTGCAGATGTGTAGGTTGAAAGGTAGTGATGAAGGTCAGGAGACGCAAAACACAATGTATCTCTTTTACGTACGTAACTTAATTGCATCCCATAGAATTATGACGCTCATCTCATAACAGCAAAATACAATGAACCAAATTAGAAAATAAATAATTTATTATTAAATCTGAAGGTGCCATACCAGGGAACTGAATGGTTCCAAACACCACTAAGAATGATGGTAATCTCTTAGGGAAAATATTCCAGAAATAAAATAGTCCCCATCCGGATCTCCACGCATGAACTACCTAGGAGAATGTCGTCAGGTAAAACAGAACGATTTCTACGTTCAGAACGTGGAATGTTAGATCGATTAATCGAATAAATAGATAAAAAAATTTAAAGTGAACTGGAAAGGTTGAAATTAGATATAGTGGGAAGTTGTGAAAATGTGGCTGGTGGAACAGTGCTTCTAGTTAGCTGACTAGGTCTAATAATTAATAAGAAAATAGGAATTCATTAAAGCTACTTTCAACAGCACGTAAAAACATTGTAGTTGCCAAGATAACCACGAAGATCACAGCCGCCACTGTAGTACAAATGTATATGTCGACAAACGCCCCAGATGATGATAATAATGATACTAATGATAATGGCAGGATAAAATAAATCGTTATAGTAGTTTAGGCAGAGAAAACGTTAATTGTGCTGGAGATGGAATTCAGTAGCATAAAGAGGAAGATAAGGAAAAATAATCGAAGAACGTGGGCTGGGGAGTGGGGGGGGGGGGAGGAATTTAAGATGAAGGAGTTTGGTAGAGATATGCACAAAGCATAATTTAATGGCTAACACTTAGTTACGCAACAGCTGACTAGAAAAGGGGAAGCAATACAGTAGAAGACGAATGAGAAACTTTGATTGCTGAAATAGGGAAGGCTGCAGAGGATCAAACAGGTAAAAATAAAAGAACTAGTAGAGAGCCATGTATATCTCAGGGGACGAAACGAGAAAAAATAACTATGCAATAAATGAAGCAGGCAAAATGGAATACAGACTTTTAAAAATGAGATTGACAGGAAGTGCAAAACTGCTGTGTGGGAATATGTAGAGGACAAATTCAATGCCATAGAAGTACATAAAACTAGAGGAAAAATAGATTCCACCTACAGCAAAATTAAGAGATGTTGCTGTATGACTGTCAAGAGCTCAAACTAAGCAAGGAAAGGAAAGCTGAAAGGTGGGAGCATTGGATGGTTGTCTGTAAAGGGTATTCAACTTGAGGGTATTATTATAGAAATGAAAGAGGAAGGACATGAAGAAAAAATGGCTCTGAGCACTATGGGACTTAACTGCTGTGGTCATCAGTCCCCTAGAACTTAGAACTACTTAAACCTAACTAACCTAAGGACATCACACACATCTATGCCCGAGGCAGGATTCGAACCTGCGACCGTAGCGGTCACTCGGTTTCAGACTGTTGCTCCTAGAACGGCACTGCCACTCCGGCCGGCGACATGAAGATGATATGGTAATTGTAACACTGTGATAAGAATTTGACAGAGCACTAAAAATCGAAGGCAAAACAAAGCCTCTTGAGTATACGACATTCCGTTAGAATTTTTGATGTCCTTGGGAGGGGCAGCATTGACAAATCTATTCCCCTTGTTGTGCAAAATGTATGAGACAGGCGAAATACCCCAATCTTAAAGAAGAATGCAATAATTACGTTTCCAAAACAAAGTAGGTGCTGTGAAGAGGCTTGCACAAGGTAGAGTGGTGTAGAGGGTCTTCAGACCACAATAAAAAAATGGATTTTTTTCAAAGTGCGTGAAAAAGCACACAAAAGAGTAATAATAACTAAAGTTACCAGAGTATTAATTTTTGTATAAACCTAGACCTTTATAAAATATCGGTAACATAATCATATGTACACTCTCAATGAATGTTATATTCTATGATCATAATAAACATAGACCTTTTACGTCCACACCAACATTCATAGAAACATTCTGTAAGAACTTTCTGCACCAAATGACCAGAAAACTAGAGCACATGTAATTATTTCTTTTATTTCGTGAGGCTTGAAGTTCCACTGCTATTTCCTAGTAGTTCTACTTCTTGTATGTTTGGTGATGGGGTATCTATCTTTATTTATTCTCTTGAAACGTTTTTCCAAGGGCCGTCTATGGTTCTCTTACCTCAAGCAACAAAGGATTTAACCTAGATCATTAGTGTGACAGACTCAGAGTCGGACTTGAGTAATCATAGAATGAAAGCTTTCACGACAGGTTCTCATAGTTGTTGGTGAGTCTTCCGGGTTATGTAGCCATTGTCGAACTAACTAGTCGGTTCTGACGTTTCGTCTGGCCCTGCGCTGGACATCTTCGGAGATGTTCCTGGCGACGATGAGCCTTTCTGGCTGACGATTTGGGCGTCAGAGAGCGATATAAATGCTGTGTAAAATGGGCGTGATCGAGTTCGCATGAGATAAGCAGAGAAATCCTTGTCAAAAGTAAAACGGTTTTCGATTCTCGCCTGTCAAAGATAACAACTGATAAATCGAGTGTGCGGACCGACTATCCATATTGTGATAAACCTTTTGCATTTCCTTTATGTTTTCGTCTTCTTTAAAGGCAAAGAGAGAAGAAGAAGCGGTAGCTCATCATAGAGCCTGTGCCTACCGTCATGTATTTTTTGACTTTCAGTTGTTAAAAAACAGAGGATTTGTTCTGGTACCAGTAGGAGGAAGGAAGGTTTCGCGCTCAGCTAGTGAACGAATGAGAAGCACACCATTTTTAGCGAGTAATTGTAGACCGCCAAATTGGGGTTGTTATGAATAAGTGAGGACTATGTATTTCATATGTGCACCGTTTAGAAAAATACAGTATTGTTTTATTAACAGAAAGGTCGTGTGAGTTGTTATTTCAAATAGTACAATAATTACAAGAACTGAAGCCCACCTGTGTACTTCGGAAAACTACGAAGATCCGGTAAGCTTAATGGTAACACGGTCAAGACTTGAAAGGTGCACACGGCGACCAAACGTAGCATTATAAAGAATGGTAAGCACAAATCTACAGCGGAGAAAGAAACTACTTCGCCCTGTAAAATAATATGAACTAATACGAACTTATTTCCAGGCATAGCTCAGCTTATTGTGCGTGTCACTCATGCCGAAAAATTTATCTCAGTAGTTCAATACATTTTAAAAAGCCACGCATTTCAACATTTTACCATCCTCTATTCCATTATTTTATTGCATTATAATATAACATAAAATTTCGCGCCTTGTTCTCTTCTGTTAAAATTATCCCCATGCCACTATCTTTCGATGTCTTTTCTGTACAACTGTGGACAATAGTTCGTCTTTGTTTCTAAAATTGTGGTTTCAGAAAACTTCACTCCATGATTTCCTTTCTGAAGAACATGCTCTGCTAAAGCTCATTTGTCTTCAGTCAGCAAAGTTTTTTATGTTCATTCAGTCTTGTATTCACGCTTCTCTTGGTATTTCCGATGTACACCTTGCCACACGCATATGAAACGTTCTATACTCCTTTATCCTTTAGAGATAGGACTGTTTAAGACATTTTCTTAGTTTGTCTATGAGTCTGTCTGATGTCATGTTTCGGTAAAATCCTCCCAACTAATCAGTTACTTTGTTGATAAAGGGGAGAGAAACCGTGTCCCAAGCTCTGTTTTATCGCTGTCATAATGTTTTTGACTGCACAATCTTATTTATTTCTTTGCCTGACTAGCCATTTTTCTCAAATAAAAGCTTGAGGTGTTTTGATTTTGCATCCAGGTGTTTCGACGTGCGGTTTTTGGCTCTATCAGCAACAATTTAGATGTCACCTTTCTTTGTTGCAGAAGATGGTTGCAGTTCTTAGGTAAATATCTGTTCGTATGTGTTACTTCCCGAAAGACCATAATTTCAATCTTCCATTAGTCTGCCTCATAACTGAAAAATCCAAGAAGGATATTACATTACCATTTTCCATATTGTAGTGGATTTTGGGATTTGTATCGTTGAGACAGCTGAAGAATTCTTCTGAAGATTTTTTAACATATGACCAAAGCACAAATGTGTCACCCACAATCCGATATTATCCACATGGTTTTTTATTTGTTCTTCATAGAGCTGACTATTCAGATTATTCCATATGAAAATTAGCGATCACAAGAGCGAACAGGTTAGCACTCGACACTATCAATTTGCTCAGAAGACTCTTTGTCTCACTGGAAATGACTAGCAGTAAGGCAGTGTCTCAGAAGATCTGTTTTGCTCAGAACTAAATATTTATTGTCTTTGGAACTGTGTCAATAGTTTTTCTAAATACTGTATGTTTGTGGTAGACATGGGTACCAATCGTCAAATTAGGCCAACTTTTCTGCTGCCATTCAGTGCCTGACGATCCAGAGCGAGTGGAGGAGCAGGACGTGTCCACACATGATGGGCGCCGGCAGGTGTAGGAAAGTTGTGCGGGGCTGTTTATTAGAGACGCCTCATTAGCGGCAGACAAGAGCGGCGGGAAGGCGCGCGCGCGGCCCGGACCTTGCCGGCCGGCCGTGTCCTCATTACAGCAGCGCTGCGCGCAGCGGCGCCCAGCTGACGTCAGCAGGTATCGACCTGGCAACAGCGCCACACGCGCATGAATGGGCGGCCGCGCGGCAACACCGCGTCCGGGTCAAGGGGCGCCGACACGCCGCCCGCGACACACACACACACATGTTCAGCCGTTACCGCTCTCTCGTTATGTTTACCCTACTGCAAACCTGTCAAAATATTTTTCATCTGTCTTGTACTTAGTGTTCTCGTTTGATACATTATTCCTTGTTTGTGTTGTTGGAAAGGTTATGAATATCACAGTTTAATGTTTTGTCAACAATGAGACCATTCATGACATAACTATAGTGCAGTCAGGAAAGTAATGTAAACCACGTGAGATCACATATTTTTTAATGCTTTCGTTTCTATTGAGGAAGAGTGAGGCCACATTTCTAGTACAGCAACATTTCTCAGGTTTTTTCAATCACTCCTACATTTATGTACAAGCTGCACAGCCCTCTCTACAGAGCACCATTCGCAAATACAGCAGAGGATAAATGATCTCCTGTATGTCTCTGCAGAGGCACTAGGACCACTGTTTTATCCATGTAATCCTTATACAGGATGATTGCTGGAGGCACAGATGCTGATTACCTAAACGTGTTCAATGTGATTTCACTCCAAGAACTGTCAATAAAGCTTGCAGAACATTTACTTAACACACTTATGGTTATCACATCGACTGGTAACAAATCTAGCAGATAGCCTCTGAAACGCTTCGCTGTTTTTCTTTAGTCTAATCTGCTAGCGATACAAAACGCTCAAGAAATAATAAACAACGCTTGGTACAAGTGTTCAGTATGTGTTTTCCTTTGTATAGAACCCTCCTAAAAACTGATAATTGGCCATTCATTTCCTGGTTTCACTAAATATCCACAACATTACGACCCCATGATGTATTTCTTCAGCATGGCTGAATGAAGAATTATACCATTAAAATATATTCTAAGGTTTAAGGAATGTATCTTCTACTCACTGATAATAACTTACATATATCCGTATCCACAACAAGTTTCAGTTCATTGCAGTAAATATATATTCCTACCATTAATCCTGATACCCCCATAGTCACTCAGCGACGACACCTGTACGCAACAGTGTTGTTAGTTTGAGGCTGCTTCCACCATACGAAATATATTACCAAAGTATATGGAGAACAGGAGCATTATTATCTTACTCTCCTGAAAACTCCTTACATTACTATGTGTCGAATGAACACTCGTTACTCAAAAGTATTCGAGCTGGTCACGTACAGTACTTAAGGTTCTGTTCCGTATGCTCGAGTCTTTGTTATTAATTAGAGTGTGATGTGGCATCAGGAGCTTTCCAAAATTAAAGGAGTATGAAATCATGGTACTCCCTTACATGCGTGTTCCAGGGATTTTATGTGCAAAGAGAAAGACTAGCCTTCCACATGACTTAAAGCTACTTCAATGTAGTTATTTCCTTTAAGGTGACCATGCAGTTCATTAGTGAACCTCAGTTGTATGTTAAATGTACTGGGATAAGCTACATTGTAGACATATTTACACTGTGTACCAGACCAGAGCCTTTCACCAGCGATTACTGTAGCAACAGAGGTATCCAAGAACGACTCACGATCTTCTCCACCGCCCTACTACCACCATTACTTCAGTGCATAATTCATTGCTCAGTAAAAACTTATTCTCCTTACTGCTGATACTCAGCATTCAATTGACAATTACTTCTCCTTTTTTTATTTTACTGTTTCGTATTTTCTCGTCTCTCCTTTGCATACATTTCCCATCACTACTAATCCTATGGATAACAGCCAGTTTCACTCCTTAACTAGGGATAGTTAATTTCGTTTGATAGAGATTTCTTTTGCATACTGTTGTGTTGGCAGAAGAGCCAACACCGTGTTACGAGAGGAGGAAGAAATGCACGCGTTTTAGCTCACGCAGGTTGGCGTGAGAAGGGAAGAACTATACTGACATGAAGTCTGGAACATGACAAGGAATGAGAATTCAGAAAGCGGACATAATTAGTTTGATACTTAACTTTAATCCATTAATGATGAACGTCGCTCTTGAAGGTACATAATTCACAATATCAATATCAATAGTAACTGAATATGGCACCTTGCTAGGTCGTAGCTATGCAAAACTGTCGTCTCTGCAGATGAGAGCGTATGTAGTCAGTGAACCATCGCTAGCAAAGTCTGGCGGTGACACCACACATACAATGCGTAAAGGGACCAAATCTCCAAATCTGCATTAATTACCAATTATCTGCATACACCTGCGTCTCCTCTACAACTTCTTGTCCAGCACCTAAAAAAGAACATGTTGCTTGTTTCACACTTCATAGCTGAATGATTGAAACTTGGATTCCAAAGACTCATAGTGACGAGCATATTTGTTAGTAATGTAAACTAATACCTTGTCACAACAGCTCAAATTTAAAGTAAATCAACAAGTACTGACAAAATTCTGACCGGCATTAATGCAGGCAAAATATCAGCAAAGTAATGGCCTCATAACAAGCGTCTTTTAGAAGTTGCAGATTTTTTTGGTAGTGTGTATGATCCACAGTAAGGCAGAAAAGGATCAACTTAGCTGTAATACTGATCCGCTTAGTCAGCAGCTAAAAGCAGCCAACCAGCAGGTGAACCGAAAAACATTAAACATTTTTCTGAGTTACTCTACAATACTGCCTGACTGGAACAGTTGACAGTTACTGTGGCAAATAACTTGTCATTTAAATTATAAAATTATATAGTAAGAAACATATAATGCCTGGACCGCCAATATACAATTATAATTAAAGTATGATAATTAGTTTTGTTTGCTATCTACAACCATCTTCAGATTGCCCAAATGTAAAAAAGCGGTGTATGCTTTGGAAGTCATGTTTAGCTGTAGTCATGCCTAGCACCGATTCATAAATACCTAGATAATAACAATATGCAGTTTAAAAACATCAACGTCAGCAAAACAGGGTTTTAAACTACGTACTGTCATTGTCTTGGAATTTACGAATGCATGTCATTGCATGACTACAGCTAATGAGGCCTTCCAGTGCATTTCACCGCTCTTTTACCTTTTGAAAGACCTGAAGATAGTTGTAGATACAATCCTAAACTTATCGTACTGTAATTGCAATAGGAAAATTTAGGTGTAGGCATTAAAAGTATTTTACTTTGAAAATTTTTTGCTTAATAAAGTACACTCAAACCCTCATCCCCTCCTTGATAACATCAGACTTGACCAACTCATCATCTGTAGTCACCCCTATTAACACCGGTTGTCTCCCCCCACCACGACCACCATCCTTCCACACATTTGATGTATCTTTGAACACGCCTTATGCAAAGCTGCCACACATTTGTAATTGTACTGCCAGATATAGTCACGCGATCTGTTCCACGGGCTTTTCACTGACGCCTTATCTACAGAGTTATTATATCGATTAAGCAATCTCCTTCATGTGTGATTAACGTGTATTCATTAATCTGCGCAATACGAGTACTAGCGGAATTTCATGAGTCATTCTGTATGATCTACACTGTCCAGTCACATTAATGTGATCATCTGCCAAAAACCTGAATAACCACCTTTTGCAACACGGTAGAGTGGGATGGCCAGATGTGCGATGTTTCTCGGTTCTCGATTGCGTTTAAACCTCGTTAAGTCTCGTGGCCAGGGAAGTACGGTAAACTCATCCTGGTGAAACTCGAACCACGCATGTACAGTATGAGTTGTGTGACGCGTTTCATTGTCCTGCTGGTAGATACCATCTTGTCGAGGAAAAAACAATATGTATGCGGAGGTGCACATGATCTTCGAGGATATAAATATATTTGCGTCGACCCACTGGATCTTCTAGAATGACGAGATCACCCAAGGAGTGCCATGAAAACATTCCTCAGGACATAATGTTCACGATTGTTGCAGGGCGGTACACACCAACGGCCAAGTGTCCGATGGAGCGTAAAACGTGATTCATCTGGACAGGCCGTCTCTTGCCACTCAATAGACGTCCAGCTGCAGTATTGGTTTGCCAATTCCAGCCTTCGTCGCCGATCAACAGCAGTCCGCAGGGGAGCACATACCAGGCGTCTGCTGCGGAGGCCCGTATGCAGCAACGTTCGCTGAACGGTCGTTAAGGAGACGCTGTTGGTAGCCGCTTGGTCATCTAGGCGGTCAGTTGCTCAAAAGTTGCAGGTCTATTCGCCCTCGCACATCTTCGTAGTCGTCGTTCAAGCTTGCCATCTATGGGTATGGTGCATGACAGTTCCCTTGGCACTGGTTTCGGAAAGCATGGTACGCTTTAACCACGCCGCTAAGCGAATAGTTTACAAACCTAGGCGTTTCGGAAGCGCTTCATCCCTTTTACCCAACCGCCAATGACCATGCCTTTTTGGAAGGCAGATAAATCTCTAGACGGCATCTTGTGGGCCATGACAAATAAATTCCACGGTTTGTCGTGAATTTTCACTTCCTCAAACCCACAGCTTCTATTATTAACTTTACTATCCGGTGGGACATTCTGGTCGAATCGGCCAAAAAGTAGGTTTATTTACATTATGTGCATCCCTGAAGTATATAGATTATGCTTGCAAAAGGATATTTTGATTCTGAAAATAGTTTAGGGGTTACACCGTGTTGAGTGGAACAGTGTGCCGACCGAAAAACCGGCAGCTGTAGGCGCTCGATGAATTAGTTCAAGAAAAGATTCGACTAGTACACGAATTTTTGTCCAATAAATACTTTCTTAAAAGGTTCACTGGTGCCAGCACTTAGAATAAGAGAGCTGTAAACACGCGTTCGGAAACTGGTACCGGAACAACTTCATTGTGGGGCGAAAACTGCTGAAATAATAGCATTTATAGCTGCAGGTATACTGAACGGAAGTTATTCATCTATTCTGAAGACCATTAATGTGTTAGAAACCGTCACAGGAACGAACAGCAAAACCTTTGTGGGGTTATAGGACAGAAAACACGTGGTACCCACGGTACGAAGAGTGTCTCAGTTTATGAAAAAGAGTCCAGACTGAAAGAAAGGAACGAGGCCTTTATATGCTTGTGATCACAAATTTTGAAACAACGTGTTCTTTGTTACTCCATACTTTTTTTTCTCGAAACGAGCGTTTTCAGCATGCTAATTACTGTAGATAATTGATAAATTAACAGATTTATTTGATTTTGTAAAATGAAAGAAAATTAAATTTTCCTGGCATTAGCGAGAGCTGTTTTTTATTTGGACTTCGAAAAACGTGACAAAAAATTGAGAAATAGCTGTCATTTACGTTCAATATATTTTTCAAGACCCCATTGTGATTGTCTTTGAAATTTATTCTAATTTAAGAATTTTCGGACTGTATGGGTTTCATAAATAGCCACGAGGCTATTCAACGCTTTGCGTAAACCAGAACCCTCCGCTAGGCACATGCTCTGGCAAGGGCTGTAGCTGTCATTTTTAATTTGTTACGAGACAAAAACAATTTTCCACACACGAATGAATGTATAATGACGTATTGAAAGCATCCTTTCAACAAAAATAATTGTTGTTTTAGTACATTCTAAAATTCACTTACGCTTCGTGCGCCTCGACCTGAAAGTCAACTCATCACTAAAGATAATGATTCCAGTTAAGTCTTTATCTTTATCCAGGCGATGTAAGATTTTCCCGAAATTAGCTTTATGAGAAGTCCTACCTGTTTCTCTTATTTCTTGTACCATTGTTAATTTGTATGGCTTGAGATGTACGTATCCTCTTAACCCACGCCAAACAATCACACGTGAGAGACTGTCTTTCTGGAAGCACACTAGTTCGATTCTGAAGGACTATTAAGAAACCTCTCTCTTCTCTAAGCCGTCTTCAGACATATACGGTCCACCTGAGGACTTTTCATGGCTTACCGAGTAGAAGAAGTAGGAATATAATCGGGTAGCTAAGCAGAAAGCTGGATGACAATGACAATTTTCGTTGTTTATTTGAGTGAAAGATAAACAGGGCATGAGTAAGATACGTGAGCTATGAAGACTTATTTTTGGTTGTTTAAATTATATTTAACATAACTCAGCGTTGGGATGTATACGGTTACAACCGAGGTCCACGAGAAAGACAGGCCGCGGCGTGTACGGCAGAGTACGTTGCACTGCACATGTTACAAGTACGAGCAGCCACCTCAGGCGAGGATCGTACCTTTTCAATTAAATATTTAATCCCCGTGAACTCTGCGCAGAGCCGAGCGTTCGCAAAGTGAGGCAGACAAGCCGACTAGTGTGACGTCACAAGTTCGTTGCAGGGCCCGTACATGCAGTTGGCCCCGGCTATAACCCATACCTTGTGGTAATTGCAAGTAATCTGTGGGGTATTATATTTACAGTATTATATTTACCGTCTGAGACATGCGACACACTGATACTCATGCAAGTCATCTTCAGTCCACCCTCGTGGGCCCACTTCTTATAGTCTAAATACGTTACCTAGTCATCTGATTTTCTTGTTGTCCTCTTCAGAACAGCTGCTTTCCTCGCACGTCTTCAGACTCTTCTCACTCTTTTTTTCTGGGTAGCTCAGGTGGTAGAGCACTTGCCCGGGAAAGACGAAGGTCCCGATTTCGAGTCTCGGTCCGACACACTGTTTTAAGCTGCCAGGAAGTTTCATATCAGTCCACACTCCGTTGCAGAGTGAAAATCTTATTTTGGAAGCATTTGTTCTTCTTTAGGTCCATTTTATAAGCAGCATCCTACGACAGCATCAAAACTCAAACGTGTCAATGCACTGTTTGTCTGTGGCCTTGAGTGTCCATGTTTCGCGACCACAAAAGAAGACAAGAAACACAAGTGTTTCAACTAGCCGGATCTTTATGTTATTTGTTATTGCTCTGCTCTGTCAGATCTTGGTGAGCTTCTTGATAGCCAATCGCCCTAGCGTGATCCGTCTTCTTATCTCATCTTCACAACTTACCGTGCTGCAGATGGTTGACCCAAGATAGATGAAGGAATGCACGATTTCCAGTTCCTATAATCGGCTTGTGAGCTGTATCTGTTCTTCTTTATCAATTATCATGAGTTTTGACTTCCTGAGGTTTATGTTTAACCCATATGCTAGACTAATGTCCTTTATTCTTGTTAGTATCTCATCAAGCTCATCTTCGCTGTTGGGTAAAAGTACAGCGTCATCAGCAAAACAGAGTCGGTTGATAGTTCCCCCAACAATTGAGATGCCTTTGGTCCAACCATCAAAAGCTCTCCTAATGACGCGTTCTGCAATGATGTTGTACAGTTGTGGGGATAGAACGCAACAATGTGTCACACTTTTGATACTCTGAAGGAATCAGACGTGTCAGCACTTGCATTTACAAGTGCGAAATAATTATTTTATAGACTTTTGATCAATGCTATCAAGTGGGGTGGGACACCGAATTCTGCAAGCACCTTCCACAAGTTTTCCCAGACAACACAGTCAAAGGTTTTCCTATAGCGAAGGAAGCAGATGAAAACAGGAACACACAACTCACGCGATTTTTCTATTATGCGAAAATAGTAATACCTGAAAAATATGTAGGAGTAACGGTACGGAGCGACCTGTAGTGTAGTGATCATATAAAAGTAATTGTAGGCAAAGCACATGACAGGCTGAAATGTATTCGAACGAAAGGGAATGTAACCCATCCAGGAAAGACGTGGCTTACGTTAACATTTGTTTAACCGATTGGGAAAATTTCGATGATCCCCGGGCCTGGTTCACGTATTCCCGTAGCTCGCGGGCTGCATCGTTACGTGACGAAATAGCAACGCTCCTAGCGCCTAAAATCAAAACTGTTGCGTTCCTGGCCTTAATGTTTACGATGTAACTCACTGATACGAATGGCACCCCTTTCTTTAAATGGCACACCAACAATTAATTACCCCTCAAAATTTATAGAGTACATTCTACATATGTTTACCAATTTTTCCGATGTTTAGATTTGTTTTTGCGTAGTGAACATTATCTGTTTACTTATGATGTTTTACAATAGCTGTTTTATAAACTTCCGTTGTAAAATTCTGCGATTTGTTTTTGCGTAGTGAACATTATCTGTTTACTTATGATGTTTTACAATAGCTGTTTTATAAATTTCCGTTGTAAAATTCTGCAACGCTTTGCTAAAGAAGCAATGTTCACGACACGTAAATAAATGTAAACATCTGAAGATGAGACGCCAGGCATCTTGAAATTGTATCATGGAAAAATAAACGCAGCTACTTCATTATCAAGTATCTTCAGTGTTAATATTTGTTAGATTCTGATACGTACACAACGGACAAGAATTGCTTATTTATGTTAATATGAGACACAATAGAGAAACCAAATCGGCTTATGGTAGGCAGTTTGAGTCGACAAGGAATTACAGATAACTTCGCGATTTTCGGCTATAGACAGTTTATTAAAGTGTTTGTAATTTAGTGAGTCAATATCCACAAACTCTATTATCACGTGTTTTATGAATATTTGACAAAAATACTCATGGTGACGGATCGCATTTACATTTGTTGTATCTATAATACTAAATAAATACAATACTTGCCCAGTCCTCTCTCCCACGAATTTCATCAGAGGGCCGGATTAAAAACAGACGAAGGCCGGTTACGACACGCGAGTCGCCGGTTGCTCACCCGTGGTCTAGTATCTTTACCAAGTAGGACTAACAGAAGAGATGGAGAAGATTAAACAAAGAGCGGCAAGTTTTGGGATCGTTTAGTCGGTGCGACAGCGTCGCGAAGATGTTCAAAGAAGTCCAGCGCAGTCGCTACAAGAGAATCGTTTTGTATCATAGAGATGGTTGCTGTTGAAGTTCAAATGGCTCTGAGCACTATGCGACTTAACTTCTGAGGTCATCAGTCGCCTAGAACTTAGAACTAATTAAACCTAACTAACCTAAGGACATCACACACATCCATGCCCGAGGCAGGATTCGAACCTGCGACCGTAGCGGTCGCTTGGCTCCAGACTGTGGCGCCCAGAACCGTACGTCCACTCCGGCCGGCTGTTGAAGTTCATGGCGGATGCATTCAAAGAAGAGTTGGGCAACATCTTACTTGCTCCTTATTTAGGATGGGGCCCCTCTACGCCCACACCGACGTGCTGACCAAACTGACAGTTCGACTGTCACCTCCGTATAACACGTTAGTTTTCGAATCAGGAGTCTCAGGATGCGGGCTGTGACGTTGTCTATGCGTCTGGGTAGGATTATTCATTGACACGGTCCATCAGGAGACAGAATGTGGACAAAAGCGATCGAAGGGTAGTGATTTGTAAGGGCAGAAAGAAAAAAGCGCCAAGGGAAAATAAACCTCTGCGACAGTAGGACGGGTAGTAAGGGCAGTAGCGGTTTGCTAGCTGCGACAGAGCATGCAAGGTGAGGTTATGTTACTGCGAAGTATCGTCCATCGTTACCTTTGTCGCTGCGGGTGCTCGTTGTAGATGGGTCATTCCTTGCGCTGCAGATGGGCTCCTGTGAATTCTCCTGGGCCTGCTGCAGCGTCTTCGTCTCTTTAGCAGTCGGAGGTCATCATTAATTAGTGGGCGATCGGCCATACATCAGCTCACAGTGTAGGGTGTGTGTGTGTGTGGCTGGTTTGCGTGTTGTGTACAGTACGGCTTCCCTGCGATTGCCTGTTTTTCGGCGGCTCGAGCATCTGGGGTTGTCACTAGTAGTTGTGTTCCAGGGTCTCGCCAGTACTGTCGTGTTAGCGTGCTATGGACCATAGATGTTTAGTTCCTTGCGAATAGTATCTTTGGTCCATTATGTTTCCATCTATGGTTGTGGTAGTAGTTCCCCAGAGTAAAAATAAACGGGTTATGCGAGTGGCTCGTGTTTATCTACAGTCGTGTGGAGAGTTTTTGCAATACGTGCAAGAGCGTATCTAGCCGATATTCCCGGTGAAGATCCACGTTGCGTGTGTAGCGCGGATCATCGCATGTGAATCTTAGTACTATGTTCTGTATGAGCTGCAGACGGCGCAGTATACCACACAAATCTCGCGTAATGGCTGTGACACGAAAACAAGAGAAATTAGTGCTCGTACGGAAATTTAGACAGTCGTACTTTCGTCGCACCATTCACGACTGAAGCAGGGAAGGGGAAGAATAACAGAGGTAGACACAACTGCAATTCGCTTTGCAGAATTGATGTAGTCACTGAGATGACACCGTGTGATAACAGCTTCCTCTAACTCAGTGGCTCAGCAATGTATACTGCCTTACGATGTCCCGCAGATGCTTGACCGTGAGTAGGAAATCACAGTGATTCAGTTCCAATAGCCGGTGGCTCTCCTGCTCGGATTTCCTCCCCGGCCCTTCCCTGTCCTGTGTGTTCCCTCACCGCTCTCCTGGTAGTTGTGACGTTACACTGGAGCCAGAGGTGGAATTCGCGCAATAACACTGCCCCTGACGTGAGCCACTCCCCGCCGCGCGCGAGCGAAGCGGGTGCAGCGCGGCTCGCAGAGTCGGATGCACACGGCGGCGGAATGAGGGGCAGGCGCCGTATTGACTGGCCTGCCGGCAGACGCGCCGACCGCAGTAATATCCTGTCAGTGACGTAGCTGTTTTTCAATTACCGGCCGCAAGATTGGAACATTCCTGCAGCAGGGTAGAACAGCACAGGGCAGGCAGCTCTGCATAGCGTTCGCCGTGGGCAGCGACTGAATCACGAGTGCAGTTTTCACGGCACACGACGAATACGAAAAAGTCTGGACGCTCTAGCATCGTTTTATTTTTGTCCACCCGGTACCAGTCAGAAACGTTGTAGTCAACAGCCGCCTATCCAAACGGATAGTGAAAATACTACCATCCGAAATATGCTCCAATCGGAGTACAAAAAGGCGAATATACTCTACTTTGAAAAATCTTGACTGAAAAGTAGGACATCATATGGCTCATTCTACTTTCCTCAGGACATTTAAAAACTTTCTCAAAATTTTTTGCAGTCGAACGCTTTCGCGCTCTTTTTAACGCGCAACTCACTCTTACATCCAACAGCTCCCCCACCTGTATCTCGTTCACACCCACTACTCCATCGCTGTAAGTCGCTCATACCCATTCACTCGCTCATTCAGCGCAATTCTCTGTCTTTACTCTTTGTGTCTCTGTCTGTCAGTACCTCCTGTCTCACAGCCACAGTCTCCTTCGTTCTGTCCTACTGCTACTGCCTCCTCTCGCTGCCGCGCTCCCGCTAGTCCTCTTACTGCTACTGCATCATTCATTTCTTCCCACGGACGCTGTTTCTTCTCACGGTGATTATCGCTCTCTTCCTCTCACCTCCTTCTTGTCGCTGTCACAGATTGTCGTTATCATTGACTATCATCCCCTTCTACTTTCCCCTTCTCTTTATTCCTCTCCCACTGGCGTTGTCTCCTTCCCTCTGGGCGTACGAAAAGGTAAGTTTTATCCTATGTATCTCGGTAACAGATAAAAATACCCACAAAAATTTTCAACGCTGTTAAATACCGGGATTTTAGAAATGTACCGTACAAATTAAAGCCATTTGCTGTGCATATCCGTCTTCGAAGCCGCAGTTCGGTCACGGTACCCAAAAACACGATTTTTGGGGACTTTCTGGATAACAAATAAAGACGTTTGAAAACGTAACGATGCCTAGCGTATATACCGATAGACGATGAGAAACTTGCAACGGTTAGTTATTTGTGTATCAGATGCTCACGGCGAAGAGAAAATGGTGATAAACACTTTTCAGGAACCTGCATAAACTTCTTAAGACCCATCGCAGACAACATCTAATGCAAAAATTACCAACCGATTTGTTACATTTGCTTAAGCTAGAGGAATTGTGTAATATACACTCCTGGAAATGGAAAAAAGAACATATTGACACCGGTGTGTCAGACCCACCATACTTACTCCGGACACTCCGAGAGGGCTGTACAAGCAATGATCACACGCACGGCACAGCGGACACACCAGGAACCGCGGTGTTGGCCGTCGAATGGCGCTAGCTGCGCAGCATTTGTGCACCGCCGCCGTCAGTGTCAGCCACTTTGCCGTGGCATACGGAGCTCCATCGCAGTCTTTAACACTGGTAGCATGCCGCGACAGCGTGGACGTGAACCGTATGTGCAGTTGACGGACTTTGAGCGAGGGCGTATAGTGGGCATGCGGGAGGCCGGGTGGACGTACCGCCGAATTGCTCAACACGTGTGGCGTGAGGTCTCCACAGTACATCGATGTTGTCGCCAGTGGTCGGCGGAAGGTGCACGTGCCCGTCGACCTGGGACCGGACAGCAGCGACGCACGGATGCACGCCAAGACCGTAGGATTCTACGCAGTGCCGTAGGGGACCGCACCGCCACATCCCAGCAAATTAGAGACACTGTTGCTCCTGGAGTATCGGCGAGGACCATTCGCAACCGTCTCCATGAAGCTGGGCTACGGTCCCGCACACCGTTAGGCCGTCTTCCGCTCACGCCCCAACATCGTGCAGCCCGCCTCCAGTGGTGTCGCGACAGGCGTGAATGGAGGGACGAATGGAGACGTGTCGTCTTCAGCGATGAGAGTCGCTTCTGCCTTGGTGCCAATGATGAAATAAGAACACCCTGAATTCATTGTCCCAGGAAGGGGAAACTTTATTGACACATTCCTGGGGTCAGATACATCACATGATCACACTGACAGAACCACAGGCACATAGACACAGGCAACAGAGCATGCACAAGGTCGGCACTAGTACAGTGTATATCCACCTTTCGCAGCAATGCAGGCTGCTATTCTCCCATGGAGTCGATCGTAGAGATGCTGGATGTAGTCCTGTGGAACGGCTTGCCATGCCATTTCCACCTGGCGCCTCAGTTGGACCAGCGTTCGTGCTGGACGTGCATACCGCGTGAGACGACGCTTCATCCAGTCTCAATGGGGGACAGATCCGGAGATCTTGCTGGCCAGGGTAGTTGACTTACACCTTCTAGAGCACGTTGGGTGGCACGGGATACATGCGGACGTGCATTGTCCTGTTGGAACAGCAAGTTCCCTTCCTGGTCTAGGAATGGTAGAACGATGGGTTCGATGACGGTTTGGATGTACTGTGCACTATTCAATGTCCCCTCGACGATCACCAGAGGTGTACGGCCAGTGTAGGAGATCGCTCCCCACACCATGATGCCGGGTGTTGGCCCTGTGTGCCTCGGTCGTATGCAGTCCTGATTGTGGCGCTCACTTGTACGGCGCCAAACACGCATACGACCATCATTGGCACCAAGGCAGAAGCGAATCTCATCGCTGAAGACGACACGTCTCCATTCGTCCCTCCATTCACGTCTGTTGCGACACCACTGGAGGCGGGTTGCACGATGTTGGGGCGTGAGCGGAAGACGGCCTAACGGTGTGCGGGACCGTAGCCCAGCTTCATGGAGACGGTTGCGAATGGTCCTCGCCGATACCCCAGGAGCCACAGTGTCCCTAATTTGCTGGGAATTGGCGGTGCGGTCCCCTACGGCACTGCGTAGGATCCTACGGACTTGGCGTGCATCTGTCACTCGCTGCGGTCCGGTCCCAGGTCGACGGGCACGTGCACCTTCCGCCGACCACTGGCGACAACATCGATGTACTGTGGAGACCTCACGCCACACGTGTTGAGCAATTCGGCGGTACGTCCACCCGGCCTCCCGCATGCCCACTATACGCCCTCGCTCAAAGTCCGTCAACTGCACATACGGTTCACGTCCACGCTGTCGTGGCATGCTACCAGTGTTAAAGACTGCGATGGAGCTCAGTATGCCACGGCAAACTGGCTGACACTGACGGCGGCGGTGCACAAATGCTGCGGAGCTAGCGCCATTCGACGGCCAACACCGCAGTTCCTGGTGTGTCCGCTGTGCCGTGCGTGTGATCATTGCTTGTACAGCCCTCTCGCAGTGTCCGGAGCAAGTATGGTGGGTCTGACACACCGGTGTCAATGTGTTCTTTTTTCCATTTCTAGGAGTGTATATTTGTCCAACGAATACCCGTTTATCATCTGCATTTCTTCTTGGTGTAGCAATTATATATTTATATGCACGGGTAGGTGATTAAGATCACAGAATTCTCGGTCATCTATGCTACTGGGAATTTACAGGGATTGGGAAAAAATATGGAAACGCCACGAGAAATGCTGCTTGAACGTAAATGCAATTGCTAGCCAAGCGACATGGTGCCCCGGTGCATTTGACCACGAATGACACCTGTGCAATCTCTTCAATACGTTACATGTGTCAGTGGATATCAAACTAGTTTTCTACGTGGTTGGGAGTGCTTTATGCCGGAGCTGAGTGCATTCGAACGTGGACAAGTTTTGGTTCTCGTATGATGGGAGCTCCCGTAAATAAGATCGCCGAAGTGTTTCATGAAACACGTTATCGGAGAAGTATACCAAATATAAGAAAATCGGAAAAAACACTAATTCAGAAGTCAGACAAAAGTGTGTTGACTGATCGTGACGAACGGTCGTTGGTGAGGATTGTGAACAAAAATGAGAGGACAATGGCTACAAACGTCATTGAAGAACTCACTGTCGCACTTGCGAACCCTGCCACCATCGAAAGGACCTCCAAAGCTGGGAACTGCAAGGTGAGCTGGAAATGAAACACTGCTCACCGGTGATGTAAATGCCAGTAACCCGATGTAGCGATAGAAGAAAATCATTTTGTCCAGTGAGTCTTGTTTCTCAATAACTTCTGGACGAGTTTACCGCCCATGAGTGTAACATGACGGGGTTCCGTTGGTAATTTGGACAGCCATATAGTGGTATTCCATGGGCCTCATGGTTACTCTGCAAGGTCACATTACTTCCTAGGGTTATGTGACAATTTTAGCTTATCAGATCTGTCCCGTGGTACAATATTCGTTCTACAATAGTGATGCTGTTTTCAAAAACGACAGCTTCAGTTGTCCAAGACTGGTTTTGTGAGAGCGAGGATGAATTTTCGCATCTCCCCTGGCCATTGCAGTCACCAGATCTCAATACTGTTGACTCTTTGTAAAGTATTTTGGAGAGAATGGCGGTTGATTGGTATCCACTACCATCCTCCATCCACAACGTGCCACAATTTTATAGGAAGGGTGGTATAAGACCTTTATTATTCCATTCCGAGACTACTGGAAGCTGTTCTTAACCCCGACAATTTTGCGAAACAGTGTTAGGCATTGTAAAGTGTTATCTTTTGGTGTTTTCGTATTTTCGTCCATCCCCTCTAATACGATGTGAGAAAGAGCACAGCAAAGAAACCAAACGTCGAGGCATGGAATCAAAGTGAACCTGGAAAAATTTCTGCGAAATGTTGATCCACACAGTTGGTTTGCGAATAATCCACAGAGCATCAACAAGTGTAATGGTCTCGCAGGGGCGCACATGTAAAAAGCTCTGGTTTAATACGCTTCATGTCTGTGTGAAAACTCGACGTTTCGACGATTTTCGCTCTTTTCCTCGGCAGAAGCATTCTTACGAACAAGTGGGTGAATGTTTTCGAAAGCTAAAATTTCAACCCGAGCATAATATTGCAAGAAAACAAAAAACTGTTGATCAAGAAAAGAGCCGATCGTGTGAATAACTCTGCAAGCTCATTTGCTAAATGTTGCAGGAAGAGGAGGAGTACGAGTATTTGTGAAAATAATGAGAAAGCTTTTGCTTAACAGTTCGTTTCTCTCTAATAAACTATACGCCTTAAAGAACTTATTAATACCCTCTTTACATACTTACGACCCAACAGTAAACACAAAGAATCTGCAACAAGCTGTCAAACGAGTAAGGCATGGGCGTAAAATGAAAAATAGTTTATTTGAATTACGTGAACACAATGTTCCTTCTCGGAAACAAGTTTTGAAGTAATCATTAATAAATGAAGCTCTTCTGATTGAATACAAACAGAATTTCAGGCGGAAGGTCTGGTAATAAAGAAAATAAGTTTGAAGAAAAGTTCTTGGCAGAATTATGACAGAACAAGTATCTCAGGAACGTCTCAACACTGTACGGCTAGTTAACGTTTGGGCAAATTAACTTTTCTGGTCCAAGCAGAAACAGTAAATCAGGTAGAAGTCCTGGTAAAGGAGAAACAAATGTTTGGTGTTAAAGTTCTTCACATTTGAGACAGAAGCAAAATCCGATAAAAGTTACTGACACCCACGTTATACAGACCCAGTCTGATTACAGATTCTTGACACTGTTAAGGTACAACAAAGTTTGATTACCGTTCTGTACACACTCACACATAAACAATGTCCGGGAGAGAACAGTTAGAGGGTAGGATTCGATGATGGAAGTTTATAAGTTCAGCAAAGACGAATTAAAAAAATCACAAATGGTACAATTTCAGTGGCTGATTACCATGTCAGGGCCTGTGTTTTCTTTTGGATGATCACGTTACAGGATCGGGGGAAGAAGGCTGGCTCTGCCGACTGTCACAACATAGCGACGGATCCAGAGCAAACTCCTGATTAAAAAGACGCTTAAGCATTCAGCCCCTGGCCCAGAGCGCTTGCTCGGAGTGAACTGGCTTCTCAAAGCCCGTGCGCCGGTCGAAATACAGCCCTCGGTGCAAGAAAACATTCACTCTAGCTTACTGTCAAGTGGCTGGCATAAGGCAGAGGTATGTGGGGCCATCAACCACTGCTTGCGCCTCGGTCGCCGTCTGGTGGTAGCAGTCCTCCACCGTGGTATGTAGGAAAGCCGGCAGCGCAGTAACTCTTGTGTAATGTGGGTTGCAGCAAGACTAGGCGTAAGCCCACTATACTGTAAAAATTTCGTTATATCTGCCTCAACAAAGAATAAAATCAGTATGAACGTAAATAGCCATTTGTCGTAATCAGGATTTTCATGAAATTACTCTATTGTGTTTCGAGATATTTGACCCATACTATCAGGTCTCACTACTTCTGTTTCATGATACAAAGTGGTGCAGTCGAGGTTAGATTTAAAGCTGACCGCTGATCGCCCAGAGGAGACCGTGTAACACCCTCTCCAACCTTAACAATGGCCTTAGTTCGGCGTGGAAGAGAGTCCAGAAATTTCCTAGGGTACACTACATCAACCTGAAGCCACTCTTTAGTGTTTAGATCCGATAGAGGTCCAAAACTGCGGAGATGTTGATTAATACTTTTCACCCACTGTTCCGAAAATATCAGTCTCTCCCGTAGAATTTGAAATGAGCTATTGAACGAGCTAACCAAGGTCAACAGTTGTCTCAATAACTGTCGAAACAGGAGCGTCTACTTGAAACACTGTGAAAATGTCTATTGTCATTCTATACTGGAGGAGAATCCATCAAGAAGATATTTAAGTAAGGGTAACGTATAGTCACCAAGAATGTTGAAATAAATGTTTTGGTTCACCCATCAAATTTCGGACGGAAATTGCCAACGGCTACCACGGTTAGTAATGCTTATGACCTTTTGACGACCATTGTTATTACTTCGAAACAGAAGATGACATAGAGAAGGCCGAAATACTGAATTTGGTCTTCCGAAACTGGTTCATCGCGGATAATGCGTTTTCTCATTTCAGTCACGAAGCGAACGTAGAAATTACCGATTTTGAGATAATTTATAGCGTAATGGAAATGCAATTACAATCGCATAGTAATGAGGTATCTCTAAGATTCTACACATATTTTGCGAAAAGCTTTTCTCCTTGTTTCTTTTTCTTGTTTCTTTTAGTCGTCAGTCTATATACTGATTTGTTTGATGCGCACCACGAATTCTTCTTGTGTGACATCCTCCTCATCTCAGGGTGGCAATTGCAACCTACGTTCTCAGTCTCAATTATTTGCTCGATGTATTACAGTCTCTGTCTTCCCTGTCTTCCTGTACAGTTTTTATTCTGTGCAGCTCTCTCTAGTACCATGAAAATTGTTCCGTGATGTCGTAATAGATGTCCTCCTATCATGTCCCTTCTGCTCAACAGTGTTTTACATATATTCCTTTCCTCGCCGGTTCTCCGTAGAACTTCCTCATTCCTTATCTTATCAGTCCACCTAATTTTCAGCCTTCTTCTGTAGCGTCACATTTCAAAGGCATCGACTGTCTTTCGTTCCTGTCCAACATAGTTCATGTTTCACTACGATACATTGCTGGGCTAAAAAAATTGATTCTTAAAATTTTTTACCTCCTATTATGACCTATTTCTGATACTAATAGACTTCTCTTGCCAGTGCTAGTCAGGACTAGTAGACTTCTCTTGCCAATGCCGGTCTGTTTTTTATATCTTTCTTTCTTTGTTCATCTTGGGTTATTTTGCAGTCTAGACAGCAGAATCCCATAACTCGATCTGCTTCGTGGTCTCCATCTCTTATGTCACGTATCTCGCTATTCTCATTTCTGCTTCTTCTCACCACTTTTAGACTTTAGTAGCAACGTTATCAGCGAATCTTACCATTGTCTTTCATCTTGAATTTTAATCCCACACTTGAACCTTTCTTTTATTTTCGTCATTGCTTCTTCGATGTATAGATTGAACAGTGTGGACGAAAGACTGCATCAATGTCTTACTTTTTAATCCGGGCACTTCGTACTTAGTCCCTGTCTCTCTTATTATTCCCTCTTGCTCTTTTTACGTATTGTATGTCGCCCTTCTTTCTCTATGACTTATCCCATTTTTTCAGATTTTTTAACATCTCCACGATTTCTCGAGGTCGAACGATTTTTCGATGACGACATATTCTATGAACATGACTTGAGTTTTCTTTAATCTTCCTTCCACTACCAACCGCAACTTCGGAACTGTCTCTAAGGCACCTTTACCTTTCCTAAAGACAAACTGATCGTCATCTTACAGATCCTCAATTTTCTTTTCCATTCTTCTGTAGATTATTCTTCTCAGTAACTTGGATGCATAAGCTTTTAAGCTGATTGTGCGATTTTTTCGTACTTGTCGGCTCTTTCAATGCTCGTACGAAAGATAGACGGCATGCCTCCAGACTCATACATTCTACGCACCAGTGTGAACAATCGTTTTGTTGCCACGTCCCCCAATGATTTTAGAAATTGTGGTGGAATGTTATCTATCCTTTCTGCCATATGCTATCTTAAGTCTTCCAAAGTTTTTAATTTCTGATCAAAAATTATATCAGACAAGTGTTCCCCATGACAGAGGTCTTCATTTTACTCTTTCCAGGCATTCACTTTCTCCTTTGCACTAAACAGTGGGATTCCTGTTGTACTCTTACAGTTAACACTCTTAATTTCAATGAATATTGTTTATACCTTTAAATATGATGAGTCAGTCTTTCGACGATAATTTTTTTTCCAGTATCTTCACATTTTTTCCTGAAGCCACGTGGTCTTAGCTTCCCTGCATTTTCATTCGCAAGGGACTCGTATTTCCGTACTCCTGAACATTTTTACTCTATTTTTTTGTCGATAAGCTGAAGTATTTCTTTATCTTATCTATCTCCGCAGTCATACTATTCTGAGTATTAATTTGATGAAGCGTTGCAGAAAGCCAATTGCCTTCATTGTTTCAAATAAGTAATGACGATCTACTCTTTCAAAGGCTTTTTGAGAGTCTAGTGTTATTCTAGCACATTCTAATTTGAGAATATCTATTATGGCTGTTATCTCTCTATAATCACACACTGTTGTTCTGTCATTGCCCATGCTGGTTGGGTAAGGCCCAGTAACTATATCCATCACACTCTCAAGACTTTGATCTAGTATACGTGCCATGATCGTATAGTCACTCTTCAGCAAAGTTATCGTTTAAGGTTTTCGATGGAAACTTGTGCGGGTTTTTAGGAACTAAAACCACAATTTCTTCCACAATATCACTTGGCATTTCTGCTTCATGGTTCATTAGTTCATTGTATATCAATAGCAATTTAGTTTTAATTTGTTCTGGGAAAATGTAATGAATGTCTACGTGTATTTCATCATGGCCAAAAGCCGCGCGGGATTAGCCGAGCGGTTTGAGGCGCTGCTGTACTGGAGGGCGCGGCTGATCACGGCGGAGGTTCGAGTCCTCCCTCGGGCATGGGTGTGTGTGTTTGCCCTTAGGATAATTTAGGTTTAGTAGTGTGTAAGCTTACGGACTGATGGCCTTAGCAGTTAAGTCCCATAAGATTTCACACACATTTGAACATTTTGAACATCATGGCCAAACGATTTACTTTTGAGACTATGTTCTATTGACGGCTCCAGATCTTCTTCATCAATCTTCGACGTAAGAACTTTTGAGTCGGCATAGTTGAGACTTCTTTTCTTTTCAAAGGGCTTCCTGTGCATTAGTATCAGTAGGTTTACTGGAAATCGAAGCAGCGAAATGATTGTGGATGCCTCCTTTTATTCCCTGCTGGGGGGTAGTGTGGTACCACATTTCCTTATATGTTTTGTCAATATTTTCCTACGTGCACTCTTTGTTATTGTTTGTTTTCTGGATCTTCACCTAATTCCCGGTATCTGAGGCGTCTGTTCTCTTAAGGTCTCTAAGTAAAATTACCTCGTTTCCTTGTACCAGAATTTTTTTTTTCACGCGAGTAATTCATTAACATTTTTCATATTTTGGGTTTGCGCATTTGAGCCACCAGGTTATTGTACAATTATGTGATGGGAATTTTCATTTGCATTCGTCCCAAATATGGCTGAATCGTTCGCGACATCTTGTAAATGTGCGACGATCAGTTTCCATGTTCCTTTTGCTTAATAATATTTTTGTTTTTCCGTTTCTAATATGCAAGTGTATTCAGCATGTTCCTTGAAATTATTGGACTACACCCCAGTTTGTAAGGTTCGTTTCTTCAAGTTGTCACAGACATAAATTCTATTTAGCCGACTTACGGATGTGTTCGTGATAAATGTAAAACCAGGCATATCTCTATCCTTATGTTCTCATGTGTCAGTGAAATTGATTAAATGGGCTAATTCTGGTGAGGTGTTAAAACTGAAGGTTTGATGTTAAGCATTTAAGACACACTTAAGATCTCCCGCCGAAATTAAATTATCTTCGTGCATTCCGAAGATGTGGGGGGGGGGGGGGGGGGGGCGATCTCTATTTTATAAAACTCAGCTCTTTTGGCTCTTTTCCTGCTTTCTGATGGCGCGTAAATGTTGATAACCCTGGTACTGTGGATTGTGATGGCAATACCCCTGAAGTTTGGAGGTTTTTCCACGTGGCTGACAATAATACCCTCTTTAGTGACTATCTTGGTCCCCAGTTCTCTTACTTTCGCTGAGTTTACTGCATCATCACATCCACAAATATAATCTAATTTGATATTTGTCACTTCCTGCATTAAAAGAATCTCAATGTCCGCTGCGTATAAAATCCCTTCAAACCATGTAACGTTCAGAAACTCCTCCTCTAGCAGCAGTTTATTGTAGGTCGCTGGAGCAACGAAGGGTACTCTAGAGACTGGAAAGAAACGCAGGACATTCCCGTTTTCTAGAAGGGTCTTAGGACAGATGCTCATAATTATAGGCAGATATCGCCGACGCCAACTTGTTGTAGAGTCGTGGAACATGTCTTGTGCTCACGTATTATAACATTATTTGGGATTGAAAATCTTCTCTGTAAAAATCAACATGGGTTCCGTAACCCGAGACCTTACCAAACTCAACTCCCTTTGTCCTTTGTTCCTCCACTAGATCCTCAGATCCACTGCGTTGTGGACATCGGCAATCGGTGCTCTGGCTGGTGTAGCATCCCTTGACTTCGCTTTTAATGGAACAAAATCGAAAGATGTAAAGGTAATTCCAAGCGTATTACAAGGAAGTTTGGTAGGATGATTACTATTTAGAATACATACAGGGAGGATGGAAACAGTCTGATAAACCAATCAGGTCGTTGCGTGGGGGCAAAATCAAGCGCCTCATCAGAGACGGGATCACCAAGTGCGTTCTTCGTTTGGTTTGCTAAAACCGATGAAAAGAGTGGAACAAAAATTGGATTTGCGACAGTAGTAAGGTTCGAACCCGAGCCAAATCTGTGCAGTCTCGTGCGCTATTTACTCTAGCAGAACAACTGACACTTATTGTACCTGGAGGGCCGCTTGAATTTCGGCACACAGCGACCCGATTGGCTAACTTCAATGCTAATTAACTCGGAAACGGTGCAACGTATAGAATTATTTTCTTAACAGCTATTTCGAAGCAGAACCTACACCACAACACTCTGTATAAACGAGCTAGTAGAAAATGTCGGAAGCTCAGTAAGTCTACTCGCATGCGAAGCGCTTGTCTTTTATAAAGTAGCAAAGCCACACTGTAGCGATTTGAAAAAAGGATCTGCATAAGATTGATGAATGGTGCAGTGTCTGACAGTTGACTGTAAACGTAAATAAATGTGACATACTGTGAGTATAAAGAAAAGAAATCAGTTACTGCATGACTAAAATATAGGCGACAAATTTCTAGAAGCATTATCTACCGTAAAATACCTAGGAATAACCATCCAGCCGGGCGATGTGACTGAGCGGCTCTAGGCGCTTCAGTCTGGAACCGCGCTGCTGCTACGGTCGCAGGTTCGAATCCTGCCTCGGGTATGGATGTGTGTGATGTCCTTAGGTTAGGTAGGTTTAAGTAGTTCTAAGTCAAGGGGACTACAGACCTCAGATGTTAAGTCCCATGGTACTTAAAGCCATTTTTGAATAACCATCCAGAGTGACCTGAAGTGGTATGACCACATAGAAGAAACAGCAGTAAAAGATGTCAGATTGAGGTTCATAGGACGAATCTTAAAGAAATGTAACTCATACACGGAAGAAGTGGTTTGCAATATTGACTGATTCTTCAGCACTGGTTATCACCCCTGTGTTCTACATCTACATCTACATCTACATCTACATTTATACTGCGCAAGCCACCCAACGGTGTTTGGCGGAGGGCACTTTACGTGCCACTGTCAATACCTCCCTTTCCTGTTCCAGTCGCGTATGGTTCGCGTGAAGAACGACTGCGGAAAGTCTCCGTACGCGCTCGGTAATACTAATACACTTCTGGAAATTGAAATAAGAACACCTTGAATTCATTGTCCCAGGAAGGGGAAACTTTATTGACACATTCCGGGGGTCAGATACATCACATGATCACACTGACAGAACCACAGGCACATAGACACAGGCAACAGAGCATGCACAATGTCGGCACTAGTACAGTGTATATCCACCTTTCGCAGCAATGCAGGGCTGTTATTCTCCCATGGAGACGATCGTAGAGATGCTGGATGTAGTCCTGTGGAACGGCTTGCCATGCCATTTCCACCTGGCGCCTCAGTTGGACCAGCGTTCGTGCTGGACGTGCAGACCGCGTGAGACGACGCTTCATCCAGTCGCAAACATGCTCAATGGGGGACAGATCCGGATATCTTGCTGGCCAGGGAAGTTGACTTACACCTTGTAGAGCACGTTGGGTGGCACGGGATACATGCGGACGTGCATTGTCCTGTGGGAACAGCAAGTTCCCTTGCCGGTCTAGGAATGGTAGAACGATGGGTTCGATGACGGTTTGGATGTACCGTGCACTATTCAGTGTCCCCTCGACGATCACCAGAGGTGTACGGCCAGTGTAGGAGATCGCTGCCCACACCATGATGCCGGGTGTTGGCCCTGTGTGCCTCGGTCGTATGCAGTCCTGATTGTGGCGCTCACCTGCACGGCGCCAAACACGCATACGACCATCATTGGCACCAAGGCAGAAGCGACTCTCATCTCTGAAGACGACACGTCTCCATTCGTCCCTCCATTCACGCCTGTCGCGACGCCACTGGAGGCGGGCTGCACGATGTTGGGGCTTCAGCGGAAGACGGCCTAACGGTGTGCGGGACCGTAGCCCAGCTTCATGGAGACGGTTGCGAATGGTCCTCGCCGATACCCCAGGAGCAACAGTGTCCCTAATTTGCTGGGAAGTGGCGGTGCGGTCCCCTACGGCACTGCGTAGGATCCTACGGTCTTGGCGTGCATCCGTGCGTCGCTGCGGTCCGGTCCCAGGTCGACGGGCACGTGCACCTTCCGCCGACCACTGGCGACAACATCGATGTACTGTGGAGACCTCACGCCCCACGTGTTGAGCAATTCGGCGGTACGTCCACCCGGCCTCCCGCATGCCCACTATACGCCCTCGCTCAAAGTTCGTCAACTGCACATATGGCTCACGTCCACGCTGTCGCGGCATGCTACCAGTGTTAAAGACTGCGATGGAGCTCCGTATGCCACGGCAAACTGGCTGACACTGACGGCGGCGGTGCACAAATGCAGCGCAGCTTGCGCCATTCGACGGCCAACACCGCGGTTCCTGGTGTGTCCGCTGTGCCGTGCGTGTGATCATTGCTTGTACAGCCCTCTCGCAGTGTCCGGAGCAAGTATGGTGGCTCTGACACACCGGTGTCAATGTGTTCTTTTTTCCATTTCCAGGAGTGTAGAAGAGACAGAGAAGATCCAAACAAGAGCGGCGCTGTTCGTGACGGGAGATTTAGTCGACCTGAGAGCGTTCCAGATATTCTCAACAAACTTCAGTGGCAGACACTACAACAGAGACGTTATGCATCACGGAGATTTACTATTGAAATTCTGGAGCAATATGTTCCGGAAATCATCGGATAACTTATTACATCCTCCCACAGCGATAAAATTCGAGAAAGTAGAGCTAATACAATGGTTTACCGACAGTCATTCTTCCCACGCGCCATTCGCGAATGGAACAGGGCCGGGGGGTTTACTTAGTGGTGCCGGAGATACACTCCGCTATACACCGTCAGGTGGCTTGAGAAATACTGATGTTCTCGTAGATGACGCAGATGTGCTGCTCCGAGTTTCATGATTGTCAGTGACGCATCATTCCTTGAAAATATGTTGGACAGTCTGTGTTGGTACTACAACAATTTGAACACCTTCATTCACTGTGTGCCATAGCACGCCTAATTACGTCTCTTCGACGCGGTTCTATAAGGGACTATCAAATGAAAACGAAGCAAATGGACCAAAGTAAGTAAACCGTTTATTAATTCAGAAATAACTTGCATAACTGTTAGTACATCTACGCCAATAAGAGACAAGACGGGCAATGCCTTAATGGAAACATGTTTGCCGTTGCCAATGGAACCATGATTGTACCAAGACGTGCACCTCATCATCACAAGCAAATCGTGACCACGAATTTCTTTCCTTCGGGGTTGCAAAAACATGGAAATTGCATGATCGGGACTGTATGGAGAATGTGTAAGAGCGTCTCAGAGAACTTCTGCGGTGTAGTGGAAAAGGCATCATTCTACGGCAGGATAATGTCCACTCACACGTTGCCAAGGTTCCAGATGTGGCCAGCAGGCGACAGTTGAAACACGTAGCGGCAGTCACCTAAGGGGTGTCGAGATGGTTGCCTGCCACACTAGCGCCTAGTAATCAGTGATCGGCTGTCCCTGTACAGCTACACGTTTGAAGTGTTCCACATAGGTACACGGTTATTTAAGCATGTTTTAGCGTCACAGACCCCTCCCCCCTCTCATGATCACGAAACAGGAGGACGGTAGAGCATAAACATCCTTTGCCCTCCGAATTACATTAAAATTCAGTCGAAAGGTTTAGGTTAGTCCCTATTGGTTTCACCCTTTAGACTAGAGAAAAATCATTGGTCGCGCTACGCTCTGAAGGGGTGCGGCAACATTCAGTGAGCCTGCAGCCGCAAGACGCTCTTAGAGATGGGGATAATCGTCCGAGGGATGTCAGTAGTGTCAAGCTTTAGCAAGAACAACGTCCTGTTGCTTATCGTAGTGAGAAAGGGGTGGTTTCATTGCAGCCATTTGTAACAAACAACTTCTTAGGCCTTTTCATGACGATATTGAGCGGCGATGTGTGCACGTATTTTACGTGGCCGGCCGTGAGAGAACAGCCTAACTTAACATGCTGGGCGTCACGGTTCTGACCTCCATTGCAGAGGCGTCGAAAGAGGGGGGGGGGGGGGGGGGGAATTTGGGTAAGAAGGGATGTGACACGTACACGTACAGAATTGAGCAGAATTTTGCTGAAACATGGTACCAATGCGACACATTAGTCCACTGAACTGGGCTTTTTTCCCGCGTGTATCAGTACTTTGTTGTCTGAAATGCCGCAGAGCCAAATTTCAAATTGCTGCTTGCAATGGGACATAATATATTTAACTCTGTTGCTCACCGTGAAAAATGAATGGACACCATTTAGTTCCACTAAATCACAGTTAGGGAAATCACGGGGAAGTTTTAAATGAATTCGAAATCATGGCGTGAAGAAGTATGTGATGAGTAAGTGTTTTCAGGGAGGGAAAGAAGTGCCCCAGTTTAACAACACTCTTCTAAAATAGCTGAGGGAACAGAGACTGTTGCACACTTGCTTGAAAAAGAACACGCAAATGACGAAAGGCAAAACTTATTAGAAATTCTTTCGTCTGTAAAAAGATAGATGCACGAAGCATACAATTTGCACCGTCATACCTCAACAAAAGAGCTTGCCGAGAATCCGAGAAAATTCTGGTCCTACTTAAAATTGCTAATTGGATCGGAGGCTGCTGTCCAGTCGTTCATTGACCAGTACGCCGTGGCATTACAAGACAGCAAAAGGAAAGATGTCGACTTTAAGAAAACATTCGAGCAGGGGAATCGTATGAACATACCGTCGTTTGATCGTCGTACAGACTCCCGTACGGAGGAGGTAGTAATAGGCACATATGGCGTAGAGAACCAACTGAAACAGTTGAAAACTAACAAGTCGCCAGGTCCGGATAAAATCCCAGTTCGGTGTTACAGAGACTACTCTATGGCACTGTCCCCTTGCTTATCTTCCATTTATTGAGAATATCTTCGCATTGTCACAAGCGACTGGAAAAACCGAAGAGGGGTAAAGGACAGACCCGCGAAACTGCTGACCAATATCCTTGATATTAGTTTGATGCAGAATTATTGAGCATTTCTGAGTTCGAGTACAATAAATTTCCTAGAGAGGGAATAGCATCCGTTCACGAATCAACCCGGGTTTAGGTACCGTTTTTCGTGCGATATTCAGCTTGCACATTTTTCACATGATATCTTGCAACCCATGAATGAAAAGCTAAGGCAGATTGCCTATTTCTAGTTCTCCGGAATTCGTTTGGCACGGTGTCCCCCTGCCTGCTGTTAACGAAGGTACGCAGGACCCAGCGTAAGATTTAGGTTATCAAACATGTGAGTGGCTCGAAGACATGTTAAGTGACAGAACCCAATACGTTGCCATCGTCGGGGATTGTTAATCAGAACAAGGGTATGGTCAGGTGCACCTCAGAGAAGTGTCACAGGACTGCTCTGACTCTCTGTTTAAACAAATAATCTGAGTGATTAGGTAAGCAGCAATCTACAGCTGTTTGCTGATGGTGCTGTGGTATACGGGAATGTGTCACCGTTGAGTGACTGTGGGAAGCTATAAGATAACTTAGACGAAATTTCTATTTGGTATGATGACTGGTACTTGCTCTAAATGTAGGGAAATTTACTTACTGGAGGTGAGTAGATAAAACAATCCCGTAATGTTCGATTACTGCATTGGTAGTGTATCGACACAGTTACATTGATTAAGTATCTGGGCGTAACGTTGCAAATAGATATGAAATAGAACTGTAGTACGGCAGTGAGGAAGATGAACGGTCAGCTTCGATTTAATTGGAGAGTTTTGTCAAACTGCGGTTCATCTGTAAAGAAGACACCATATAGAAAACTAGTGCTATCCATTCTTGAATAAGTTACTGCTCTAGAGCTAGGCCGGATCGAAGGAAGACATCAAAGCAGTTCATAGTCTGGCTACTTGATTTGTTACCGGCTGCTTAGATCAACATGCGAGTATTACTACGATGCTCCGTGAAAACTGGGAATACCTGGAGGGAAGACGACGTTGTTTTTGCGGAACACAATTGGAAAAATGGAGAGAAGTGGCATTTGAAGCTGACTTCGGAACGGTTGTACTACCGCCAACGTACAGTGCGCTTAAGGACCACGAGCGTGATTTAAGAGAAATTTGGCGTTGTACGGAAGCATATAGATATTTGTTATTCCCTCGCTCCATTTTCGACTGGAAAAGAAAAGGAAACGATTAATAGTCGTGCAAGATACCCTCCGCCAAGCAACATATTTCTGCTTGCGGAGTATGTCTGTAGCTGTAGATTATAATAAATATTATCATAATTTGTTTAATTGTGTTGAGCCGGTGGGTTTCTGGCGCCAGGCGACACCGATTCTTACTTCCATCTTTGATCGTTGTTCTTGTGCCTTGTTCTCTTTGCGTCTTGGAGGCAGGCTATTTATGGTGGTGCGCGTGCACAAGTCGAGGAGAGTGGGTCCACACATGAGCCGAGTCAGTTTGTGACGTGAAGTGCTTTCGATGTTGTCGTTGTGGAGAGTTGGCGACACCATGTCACGTGGAACGTCCGTATGCCGTGAGGACGAGTTGAGTTGGAGCAACGAAGAAGCACGTGCCGCTGCCGGAAAGTACTAAAATCGTATTGACACGGTTGGCCAATGGCGACCAGGATTTGCTATTCTTCGAGAGCTATGTGGATGGATGGCGTGTGAATTTCACATGAAGTAGAAAAAAATTAATCGCCAAACTTTCGTGGTGGGTTTCTCCTTCTATATATAGTGAATATTATTGTGTACCCCCCCCCCCCCCCCATGAACCATGGACCTTGCCGTTGGTGGGGAGGCTTACGTGCCTCAGCGAAACAGATGGCCGTACCGTAGGTGCAACCACAACGTAGGGGTATCTGTTGAGAGGCCAGACAAACGTGTGGTTCCTGAAGAGGGGCAGCAGCCTTTTCAGTAGTTGCAGGGGCAACAGTCTGGATGATTGACTGATCTGGCCTTGCAACTTTAACCAAAACGGATTTGCTGTGCTGGTACTGTGAACGGCTGAAAGCAAGGGGAAACTACAGCCGTAATTTTTCCCGAGGACATGCAGCTGTACTGTATGATTAAATGATGATGGCATCCTCTTGGGTAAAATATTCCGGAGGTAAAATAGTCCCCCATTCGGATCTCCGGGCGGGGACTACTCAGGAGGATGTCGTTATCAGGAGAAAGAAAACTGGCGTTCTACGGATCGGAGCGTGGAATGTCAGATCCCTTAATCGGGCAGGTAGGTTAGAAAATTTAAAAAGGGAAATGGATAGGTTAAAGTTAGATATAGTAGGAATTAGTGAAGTTCGGTGGCAGGAGGAACAAGACGTCTGGTCAGGTGACTACAGGGTTATAAACACAAAATCAAATAGGGGGATTTCAGGAGTAGGTTTAATAATGAATAGGAAAACAGGAATGCGGGTAAGCTACTACAAACAGCATAGTGAACACATTATAGTGGCCATGATAGATACGAAGCCCACACCTACTACAGTAGTACAAGTTTATATGCCAACTAGCTCTGCAGATGATGAAGAAATTGAAGAAATGTACGATGAAATAAAAGATATTATTCAGATAGTGATGGGAGACGAAAATTTAATAGTAATGGGTGACTGGAATTCGAGTGTAGGAAAAGGGAGAGAAGGAAACATAGTAGGTGAATATGGATTGGGGCTAAGAAATGAAAGAGGAAGCCGCCTAGTAGAATTTTGCACAGAGCACAACTTAATCATAGCTAACACTTGGTTTAAGAATCATGAAAGAAGGTTGTATACGTGGAAGAACCCTGGAGATACTAAAAGGTATCAGATAGATTATATAATGGTAAGACAGAGATTTAGGAACCAGGTTTTAAGTTGTAAGACATTTCCAGGGGCAGATGTGGACTCTGACCACAATATATTGGTTATGACCTGCAGATTAAAACTGAAGAAACTGCAAAAATGTGGGAAATTAAGGAGATGGGACCTGGCTAAACTGAAAGAACCAGAAGTTGTACAGAGTTTCAGGGAGAGCATAAGGGAACAATTGACAGGAATAGGGGAAAGAAATACAGTAGAAGAAGAACGGGTAGCTCTGAGGGATGAAGTAGTGAAGGCAGCAGAGGATAAAGTAGGTACAAAGACGAGGGCTGCTAGAAATCCTTGGGTAACAGAAGAAATATTGAATTTAATTGATGAAAGGAGAAAATATAAAAATGCAGTAAATGAAGCAGGCAAAAAGGAATACAAACGTCTCAAAAATGAGATCGACAGGAAGTGCAAAATGGCTAAACAGGGATGGCAAGAGGACAAATGTAAGGATGTAGAAGCTTATCTCACTAGGGGTAAGATAGATACTGCCTACAGGAAAATTAAAGAGACCTTTGGAGAGAAGAGAACCACGTGTATGAATATCAAGAGCTCAGATGGCAACCCAGTTCTAAGCAAAGAAGGGAAGGCAGAAAGGTGGAAGGAGTATATAGAAGGTTTATACAAGGGCGATGTACTTGAGGACAATATTATGGAAATGGAAGAGGATGTAGATGAAGACGAAATGGGAGATACGATACTGCGTGAAGAGTTTGACAGAGCACTGAAAGACCTGAGTCGAAACAAGGCCCCCGGAGTAGACAACATTCCATTAGAACTACTGACGGCCTTGGGAGAACCAGTCCTGACAAAACTCTACCAGCTGGTGAGCAAGATGTATGAGACAGGCGAAATACCCTCAGACTTCAAGAAGAATATAATAATTCCAATCCCAAAGAAAGCAGGTGCTGACAGATGTGAAAATTACCGAACTATCAGTTTAATAAGCCACGGCTGCAAAATACTAACGCGAATTCTTTACAGACGAATGGAAAAACTGGTAGATGCCGACCTCGGGGAGGATGAGTTTGGATTCCGTCGAAATGTTGGAACACGTGAGGCAATACTGACCTTACGACTTATCTTAGAAGAAAGATGAAGAAAAGGCAAACCTACGTTTCTAGCATTTGTAGGCTTAGAGAAAGCTTTTGACAATGTTGACTGGAATACTCTATTTCAAATTCTAAAGGTGTCAGGGGTAAAATACAGGGAGCGAAAGGCTATTTACAATTTCTATAGAAACCAGATGGCAGTCATAAGAGTCGAGGGGCATGAAAGGGAAGCAGTGGTTGGGAAAGGAGTGAGACATGGTTGTAGCCTCTCCCCGATGTTATTCAATCTGTATATTGAGCAAGCAGTAAAGGAAACAAAAGAAAAATTTGGAGTAGGTATTAAAATTCATGGAGACGAAGTAAAAACTTTGAGGTTCGCCGATGACATTGTAATTCTGTCAGAGACGGCAAAGGACTTGGAAGAGCAGTTGAACGGAATGGACAGTGTCTTGAAAGGAGGATATAAGATAAACATTAACAAAAGCAAAACGAGGATAATGGAATGTAGTCAAAGTAAATCGGGTGATGCTGAGGGAATTAGATTAGGAAATGAGACACTTAAAGTAGTAAAGGAGTTTTGCTATTTAGGAAGTAAAATAACTGATGATGGTCGAAGTAGAGAGGATATAAAATGTAGACTGGCAATGGCAAGAAAAGCGTTTCTGAAGAAGAGAAGTTTGTTAACATCGAGTATAGATTTAGTGTCAGGAAGTCATTTCTGTAAGTATTTGTATGGAGTGTAGCCATGTATGGAAGTGAAACATGGACGATAAAGAGTTTGGACAAGAAGAGAATAGAAGCTTTCGAAATGTGGTGCTACAGAAGAATGCTGAAGATTAAATGGGTAGATCACATAACTAATGAGGAAGTATTGAATAGGATTGGGGAGAAGAGAAGTTTGTGGCACAACTTGACTAGAAGAAGGGATCGCTTGGTAGGACATGTTTTGAGGCATCAAGGGATCACAAATTTAGCATTGGAGGGCAGCGTGGAGGGTAAAAATCGTAGAGGGAGACCGAGAGATGACTACACTAAGCAGATTCAGAAGGATGTAGGTTTCAGTAGGTACTGGGAGATGAAGCAGCTTGCACAGGATAGAGTAGCATGGAGAGCTGCATCAAACCAGTCTCAGGACTGAAGACAACAACAACAACAACAACATTATTGTGTACTGAAGCACTTTTCACTGCTGCAGTTGCTCGTGCTAGTGGCCAGTAAAACATTCACTGCAGTGGTGGTGAGGCGATTTATGTTCTGGAACGGCCATGAAATTACGTTACTAAAGTGGCTAGAAATAGCGCCTCGCATTTGTAAGTTTGGATTTGGTGCTTAGTGGCACGCTGAAGGTAGCTGGTTCACTTGAACGTCATTTCTTAGTGTAGTTATAGATTTAGAATTTTCTGGTTTTACCAATTAGTGGTAGTTGTTGTTTCTTAATAATTTCTTGTGTGTATGGAAGGCAAGTAGTCATGATAAATATAGGTTACATTGTGTTTTATGGTCGAATAGAGGCCATGTGTAGTTTGGTCTGTGGCCATGGGAACCGTGCTTATTACATTAGCGATCTATTGAAGTGAGATTAGTCTTCTATTACTATTTCAAATACCTATCTGAAGGTTGATTGTCACGTTAGGTACTGTACGTTTGATTTATATGGTCTCAGCCATTCAGCAAAGACAGATTATCTTGTAAGGCGGACCTTAAGTCATTGGGTGTGGACTGACACATTTTTTCACGTAGTATCTAGATTCTCTTTTTTTCTACAATAAAGGAAACTAAGCTCCTTACTTCTGTTCATTGGTTAACTTGTAATATGTCTATATTAAGGTTTTGTTCTCTCTCTCTCTCTCTCTCTCTCTCTCTCTCTCTCTCTCTATATATATATATATATATATATATATATATATATATATATATATATAATGTGTGTGTGTTTGTAACTTGTATGTACTACAGTGTGTCTGCCGCTCATGTTTTCCTGTTTTCAGAAACGTGTATAGTGGTCGACGCGAGCAAACCTCTCCCCTCCCCGCAAGTTTTCCATGTGACGGAAATCTCAGGATTTGAACTCAGGGCCGACCGGACCCCCTTAACGTGCGATTTCTCTATTCCATTCAACGAGAGGCTTGTTTTAGGCAGGAAATATCCAACTGCCCAAAGTTGAGTGTAAGTTCACCCTTTGGATCGCGTGTTTGTGAAATCGTAGTAGATTAACGCTTGCTCGCGTCCATCACATGTTCATCAAATTGACGTTTTGCCTTATGGTTGCATAAAGTCTTGAATCTTCCGCACGTTGAGTGTAGTAGAGTGTTACGTGCAAACAGAACAATTAATAGTACCCATCAGGTCAGATAGCATCAAATTAACTTTACGTTTTCAGTAAGTGTAAAACTGAGTGAGAAAGGTGATATTGCTGGCCGGAGTGGCCGTGCGGTTCTATGCACTACAGTCTGGAACCGAGCGACCGCTACGGTCGCAGGTCCGAATCCTGCCTCGGGCTTGGATGTGTCTGATGTCTTTAGGTTAGTTAGGTTTAACTAGTTTAAGTTATAGGTGACTGATGACCTCAGAAGTTAAGTCGCATGGTGCTCAGAGCCATTTGAACCATTTGAAGAAAGGCGATAGCCGGCATTCTTATCATTTCGTTATCTATTTCGTTTATTATTTTGGTTGTTGTTACTGACACGTAAAGGGGCCGTTGTCACAAGTGTGATGGTTTTGTGGATAGGCCTTGATATGCAAATGCAGTTAATTGATTATTACTGTTGATGAATTCATGTGTATATGTAATCAATAAAGAAGTGTTGCAGCTACAAAATGGTTGTGTTACTGGTATACAAGGTTAGAGTGTGCAATCTCCACAAGAAGTGTGTTGGTACATTTGCGTAACGCAATACAGCAGCTATTATCTGTGGTATCGATTCAACTGCTCTGTGGTAGTTTTCCGGACCTTTGTGTCATCAGACCTCTAGGCACAGGTCACTCGATTCCTGTAAATTATGGGCAAGTGGATCGATGGTGCGCAGTTGGCACCCAACAGTTTCCCGGGTGGGTGCTATTAGGTTCAGATCAGGCAAATTTGGAGACCTACAAACGACCGTTAGTGCACTAACTTGGTCCTCAAAACATGTAGCTCAATTCTGGTCTTATGACACGAAAGATGCAATTACCGTTGAAGAATACATCAAGCATGATGAGCTGTAGGTGTTCCACAATAGTGTTCACGTAGTCCAAAACCCACCCTTGGTGATATTTATATAAAGCGGCGAGTCATAATTCACCGGAAGTAACATACAACTTCACAACGGCATATCTATAGTAGCTATCTTCATCGATTGGAACAGAGGCTAGCGAAAAACTGCAGAGAGATAAACTAAGACTCAAATTGCTGTCCTGAATGATTGTACCAAACTGCTATACAGAAACAATAGCTGTTTATTAGTGAATATTGTCTCAAATGTATCAGAAACTAACACTAGTTGATCAGGAATACCCGAGGGATACGTAAATCTGTGATTCTCTTTTGAAAACAGTTGCAGCGTCTCGATGCTACAATGTGTAGCATCTGATGTGTAGCTGGTATGGTGACGTGCGACAGTATTAGCCATTATAGAGCTAAGGACACGTGTAACCTTAAGCAGGTTGTAGTGCAGAAAAAACAGCCAAGGCTAACGAATGCATTTGCGAACTAATAGCAGGAACGTAGCGAGGTAACAACACTGGAAGGTCAAGTGTCACCCAGGACGCACATAACCGAAAGGAGTATTAAGTGTAACCAGATCATGAGGTTACGGCTCTATAAAGTCACTCCTTTAATGACGCCTTTATATAGATATATGGTATGGTGATGATTGTCGAAACGCTACGCTCCTCTGACAGGTGCTAATTTCCATTTTGATTTATAATTACCTTCACACGGGAGACTAGCAACGGTGCACGAAGCTCTACAACCAAACACACTAAAATAGGTTCAAAAGAGTAGTAGGAAAATTACGAAACAAATAAAATTTACGAAGGTAGTCGCTATGGATTATCTGTCGACTATACAACGTTTAACTAAGGTTTGAGCACCGGTTTACATTCATTCTAAGAGTATTAAAACAAAATGTTTTGAAAAATGAAGTGGATATAACAATAGGGTGACAAGAAAGCAGGTGTGACTCTTTGCGCAAGTCATCCCCTAAGTGGGTAAACAAAGTTACCTAATAAACATTAACCAAATATCAGTCGTGTCAAACAACTTCAACGATACTGAAGGAGACGAGCTGGCACTAAAGCAGAAAAAATGATCAGAAAATGAAATGAAGTTCGGTAGCAGAGTTGCAAGTCTTCTCACTGATGCCACATTGGGTGACTTGCTTGTCGATGAGGATGAGGTGATGATAGGACAACACAACACCCAGGCTCTCAGAGGAGAAAATCTCCTAGCCGGGCCTGTCGCATGGCAATCACGCGCGCTGACCATTCAGCTAAAGAGGGGGACAAATGATGTTGTTGTTGTGGTCTTCAGTCCTGAAACTGGTTTGATGCAGCTCTCCATGCTACTCTATCCTGTGCAAGGTTCTTCATCTCCCAGTACCTACTGCAACCTACATCCTTCTGAATCTGCTTAGTGTAGTCATCTCTTGGTCTCCCTCTACGATTTTTACCCTTCACGCTGCCTTCCGATACTAAATTGGTGATCCCTTGATGCCTCAGAACATGTCCTACCAACCGATCCCTTCTTCTGGTCAAGTTGTGCCACAAACTGCTCTTCTCCCCAATCCTATTCAATACTTCCTCATTAGTTATGTGATCTACCCATTTAATCTTCAGCATTCTTCTGTAGCACCACATTTCGAAAGCTTCTATTCTCTTCTTATCCAAACTATTTATCGTCCATGATTCACTTCCATACATGGCTACACTCCATACAAATACTTACAGAAATGACTTCCTGACACTAAATCTATACTCGATGTTAACAAACATCTCTTCTTCAGAAACGCTTTTCTTGCCATTGCCAGTCTACATTTTATATCCTCTCTACTTCGACCATCATCAAAGTTCCTAAAAGTCGATACGTGAAGAAATCAAGCTCTGTGTTTGATGAAGAGGCATACCTATCCGGCAATCCACAAAATGGGTGCTAGGATAAACAGTATTTCAGGAAAACTACATATCATGAATTCCGTAAAGTCGTAAAGACCCCGCAAATTCATGTTTTTTCAGTGCAGATACACTTTAATTGTGACTATTCTTCAAATATTTGTTTTTAATTTCCAGCTGTTTTCCTTGTAGATAATTGTGGTTTCACATTCATATCTTTACAAATGACGCCTTTATTTCAACGTAACCGTGAAACTTTCTCAAATCGACCATAATATGCAATAAACAACAACTTCACTTAAAACTTCCGGGCTACTAGGCCGTGGTCGATGTGTAAAACTTTCTCCTGATGTTTCCTCTGCGACTGGGGAAGACATCTTCCAGAGTAAAATGGCGAACTGCAACCAGAGCTCCAGGGAGAGCCGAATATATGGGCAGTGTAGAGAACACAACTGTCTATCACGTGACGTGGGCTACGAGATTATAGCTGGTACTTTTTCGATTGAAAGTAATCGATCGTCGTTCTTACATTGTAATGTTTACACTGAAATCTTATCTAATCTAGCACCTTCCTCTTGCCTACTAAAATTATTTTTGTGTTTTTAAATCTCAATAGCGTCTCTGTATACATGCGCATAGTATTGCGATGTTTTCGATGTGTCACTCGTCGTGAATTTTATTTCATGATCAAAGCTTACATCGTATGAGCAAACAGCAACTGTTTGCGACCTAGTCTCAATTTACTCGACAGTAGGAGTCTTAAAGCACACCAACAACGGGATAACTCGGTATTAAACCTTCATTTGCGTTGAAGCTGACACTAAAATTGCATTCCTGCAATGCTCTAGCAAGAATCCATGTGTCCAGCCATAAAAACAGTTTCTCAACTTTGATTTTCGAGATCAAGCTTTGTCTTCTGAACCATACGTTTACGTTCCACTATTTGATTAAACGGTTTTACCCCTCATTTAGTTTTCCACAAATTAGCGTCATAAAGTGAAACCGAGCGAGGTGGCGCAGTGGTTAGCACAGTGGTCTCACATTCGGGAGGACGACAGTTCAAACCCGCGTCTCGCCTTTCTGATTTAGGTTCTCCTGATTTCTGTAAATCTCTTCAGGTAAAAGCTGGGATGGCTCCTTTGAAAGGGCGCCCCCTACTTCCGTAATCCGATTGGACCAATGACTTCGTTGTCTGGTCCCTTTCCCTAAATCAACCAACCATACGTAAAGTGACCATCTCCAAGATATTGTGTTTCATAAAGCAGAGGACATTTTAGTCTTGGATCTGTTCAAAACTACAAGTTTGACGAAGAAGGTACGTAACGTAAGGGTTGCTAATCCAGAAAACAATCCGAGGAAGTGACTATAAAGTTATAGAAAGGAGAAGAAATACATAATCCGAAACAGTTTTCCTTCGGACATGCATGTGTATCCAAATGAGCAGACGCTGCGTTGACTATTAACAGCCGTATTCAGTCAAGAATGATCTCGGAAAGTGCGCTTATGCTTCAACATCAGCTACACAATATTTCAGAATAAATGTAAATTTGCCACGGACGGGGACTCAAACCCGGGCTCCCCACTCGTCACGAGTGGTCGGCTTTACCATTGCAGGTATCCGATTACGCTTGCAAAAGTGGCCCAGATTTCTGTTTTTCCTGGTGTCTACATTGCCTTGTCTCACACTATATTTCCGTGATACCTGCACAGCCTGAAACACTGTTTTTCTCTGTCATTTTGCCTTGCAATGGTGTGAAGTATTGTTATGCGCTGCGGTGTTGTACTACACCGTCCTAAGCAAAAGTTTTGTCCATTAACAGTCCGAGTCCAGCACAAATTTTAATTCGCGCTAAAAAATGTCTGCAGCTGATGCTGAATCATAACCGCAGTTTAGATGTTCAGTCTTGGTAAGCAGAATCTAGTTTGAAGTACCACACTTTTTAAAAATGTATAGTTCTCGCTATTCTTCATTTTCCTCCGAGCCACGAATACAGTGGACTTGCAGCCGTGCGTATTTACGCAATCGCCTGGCGCCATGGAGCCGGTGGCTGCCAGTATCGACACGAGCGTATAGTCGCAGCGCTTTTCCAATCTGTATGCAGATCTGGGCCAATAATTAGCGGCCGTGCCACTGGCAAGCCGTCGCCTCTTCCGTATCGACTGCTGGAAGCGCCGCTGCTCCCCCGTGTCGTACACGCCTGTGGCGGCGTGCGGGGTTCGCCTGCCATGCAGATGGCTCTGCGTCAGTCCACGTCGATTAGTGATAAGCTTCATGTTGAGAACTGAATGATTAAATACAGAAAGGAAATACGGCTGCTGTAACGGAAAACGTTTGGGAGCTGTCCGTGACAGGATAAAATAGGCACGTTAACATCAGAAACCGTTTATCGTGTTTGCCGAAATACGGGTCGTGTACTGTCAGTTCATTGGTCAAGTATTTCTGTGTGTGGTAAATCGAGGTGAACCCTCTACACTGCTGGCTATGAAAATTCCAACTTGTTATGGATACACAGAACAGTAGGAAGAATGAGCAGTTAAAGCATCATTTGAGAAACATACTAAAAGTCAAAATTAGCGCATACATCTGCTGCCTCTGGTAGCAACAACGTCTCTAACCAGGCTGCGTATCGAGTCGAACTTCAATGACAGATATGGATACTGAACAGGGCGGTCGGAAACAGTCTGAAAAGCTTGTAAGGGTGTTGCAAGGTAGGATGTGCTGAAAAATAACTGTTAAGAAAAAAAATTTTATACGTTGCGCCTTTTTCGAGTTAATTGGCATTGAAGTTATGCAATCATGCCGCTGCGAGCATAATTTCAAGTGGCCCGCCAGGGACGGTGACGTCAAACGTGTTCTTCGTTTCGTTTCCTAAAACAGAACAAGGAAGCGATACAAAAATTGCACATGGGACGGTAGTAAGGATCTAATCTGAGCTAAGCGCTGAGCAATCTCGTGCGCTATCATCTACGCTATGAGATTAATTGACACAGACTGTATCTGGCAGGACGCTTGAATTTGCAACGGCCTGGTTGGCTAACTTGTATGGTAATTAATTCCGAAACGGCCCAACGTATCGAAATTTTTGTTAACAACTGTTTTTCTCAGTACAGCTAACCTGCAAAACCATTAGAAGCTTTTCACGCGGTTTATGACCACCTTGTAAACGGCAGACATTGGTCAAGCTGAGGGCGATCTAGAATAATATGAAATATACACGGTGTTACAAAAAGGTACGGCCAAACTTTCAGGAAACATTCCTCACACACAAATAAAGAAAATATGTTATGTGGACATGTGTCAGGAAACGCTTACTTTCCACGTTAGAGCTCATTTTAGTTTCGTCAGTATGTTCTTCCACCTACGCTCAATGGAGCACGTTATTATGATTTCATACGGGGTACTCTACCTGTGCTGCTAGAACATGTGCCTTTTCAAGTACGACACAACATGTGGTTCATGCACGATGGACCTCCTGCACATTTCAGTCGAAGTGTTCGTACGCTTCTCAACAACAGATTTGGTGACCGATGGATTGGTAGAGGCGGACCAATTCCATGGCCTCCAAGCTCTCCTGACCTCAACCCTCTTGACTTTCATTTATGGGGGCATTTGAAAGCTTTTGTCTACGCAACCCCGGTACCAAATGTTGAGACTCTTCGTTCTCGTATTGTGGACGGCTGTGATACAATACGCCATTCTCCAGGGCTGCATCAGCGCGTCAGGGATTCCATGCGACGGAGGTGGATGCATGTATCCTCGCTAACGGAGGACATTTTGAACATTTCCTGTAACAAAGTGTTTGAAGTCACGCTGGTACGTTCTGCTGCTGTGTGATTTGAGGACAAGTAATGAAATGAGCTCTAACATGGAAAGTAAGCGTTTCCGGACACATGTCCACATAACATATTTTCTTTCTTTGTGTGTGAGGAATGTTTCCTGAAAGTTTGGCCGTACCTTTTTGTAACACCCTGTAGAAGTATAAACTTCAGCAGCCAAGATCGCTAATTACAATTTTATTTTTGATGACTGGTTTGGAAAATATAAGCTGTCTTCATAGGACTTGTAAAGATTATAGATCGCAAACTGCACTCGTAATCAGGACACAGGTAGGGTACATATCTTCGCAAGATGGATTTATACAACATACATTCTGTAAATACATCTCGGTACAACTCCACTGTATGTACAGTACATCATCTCAAGTCGTAACACGTCACTGCAACATGCAGAAAGTGAAGAATCAATAGTAGTTATTCCACCGACTACTGTGTGAACATGGGCTCGTGCAATCGGTGCAATATGCATAATATTCTATGTCAGTTTGATTTATTATTGACAAAATGATTCATAAATTTCTGCATTATTCTGAAATGACGTGCTACGACTTGGTACGATATATTGTACATCCGATAGGTATATTGAGATGTATTTGCGTAAGATATGTTGTTTACATCCATATTGTGAAAATATGTACCACACATTGTAGTATCTGACCTAATAATGGTTTCAATTTGCGATGTATATGCCTCACAGGTCCGATTATGGCAACTTATACTGAAGTGAAGAAAGCATGGGATACCTCCTCATTTCTTGTTGGATCAGCTTTTGCCCGGCGTAGTTCAGCAGCTCCACGTGGCATCGACTCAAGATTTCGTTGGAATATTGTGTCAGGCTGCATCTATAGCCGTCCATAATTGCAAAAGTGTAGCAGGTGTAGGGTTTTGTACACGAACTGAACCGTCAATTATGTATCATAAATGTTCGATGAAATGCATGTTAGGCGATCTGGCTGGTCGAATCATTCTCTCGAATTGTCCAGAGGGTTCTTCAGACCAATCGCGAACAATTATGGGCCCGTGTCCGGGCGCACTGTCATCCAGGGAAATGAAGTCCATGAATCGCTGCAAATGCTCTACAAGAAGCCGAACGTAACCGTTTCCAGTCAGTGACCGGTCCCGTTCGACCAGAGGACTCAGTCCATTCCGTGTAAACGCAGCACACACCATTATGGACCCACCACCAGCTTACACAGTGCATTGCTTTCAACCTGCGTCCGAGGCTTCGTGTGGTCTGAGCCACTCTGCCATCAGATTTTACCAACTGGAATCGGGGCACCTAACCAGACCACGGTTTTGCAGTCATCTAGCTCCCAACCGACGTGATCAAGAGCCCAGGAGAGGAGCTGCAGATGATGTTGTGCTGTTAGCAAAAGCACTTAGTCGGCCGTCTACTGCGATAGCGCATTAGCACCATATTTCGCCGCACAGTCATGTATCCGACATTGACTTCTATCACTATTTTAAGCAGTGTTGCTTGTCTGTCAACATTGACAATTCTATGCAAACGCCGCTGTTCTCGATCATTAAGTGAAGGCCGTCGGCCACTGTTTGAAATTTGGTATTCCCGGCACACTGTTGACACTGTGGATCTCCGAATATAGAATTCCCTAACGATTTGCAAAATGAAATAACCCAAGCGTCTAGCTCCAACTACCATTGAAAGTTTGTTAATTCCCGTCGTGTGGCCATAACCATGTGGGAAACCTTTCCACATGGATCATCTGAGTGCAAATGACAGTTCCACTAACACACTGTCCTCTTATACCTTGTGTACTACCGCCATCTGTACATGTGTCTATGCTTACCCCATGACTTTTGTCACCGCAAAATACATCTCAATACAACTGCATCATTTGTATAGTACATCGTCTTAGGGTTGTGAGACGTGGTTTCAGCAACATGAAGAAATTGAAGAATCGGTTTGTCTATAATAAAACAAGATTTAGACCGACTGCTGTGCGAACATTAGCTTGTGCAGTTGGTGCAATATGCATGATATTTTACATAAATCGTTTTTTATTATTGACATGTCGATGCATCACTTTCTGCATATTTCTCAATGACTTCTCACGCCTTGATATGACATACTGTACATATGATGGAGATGTATTGAGATGTATTTGCGAAAGATATGTTGTATATAACCACCTACTGAAAATATGTATCCGATCTTATTGTATGTAACCAGATTATAATTGTAATCTGCGATCTATGTGCTTCAGAGATCCGATGATGGCAGCTTAGATTTATCAAAACCAGCAATCAGAAATAAAAATATATTTAGCGATACTGGAAACTGAAATTTTTATTTCCGTATTTGAGATGTGTTTTCAATAGAGAGAGATGTGAAGAACGTGCTGGACAGAAGCTCGCTCTCTGTATCGAAGTAGGTTAAAACAGGACAGGCAATGTGCCATATTGTGATACCTTGTTGAACGATAACATCACCGAGACTTTGAAACAGCCACCAGCTGGGACAGCTGCTGTCCACATTACGGTCTATACGACTCTGAGATGAACGTGCCGTATACATACGGTGTCCCATACTACCACACTAAGGATGATCAAAGTGATAAACACAATCTGCAACTTTCGTTCACATCAGAGCTTTGACACACGGGGGTCTCCACTTTGATGTTGTGTGGAACTAGGATTCGCGAGAATACACGACGTGCTGCCATTCATGTGTCCCCTGTTATCGTTTTGCAAGCCATTATCGTGTGCCTCTCTACAGCCTCGTCAATGAAAACCGTGACAAAAAGGCGTGCTTACAGTCCGTTGTTCTTGATGTGTCGCACGTGACAATGTTTATCTTGCTGCAAAGAAGTCCATTTCCCGGCGCATGGCACGTGATGTGGCTGTGCCGTGACCGCACAGACAACATCTGAGACCTCTCGGCCTCTGGTTGCGTGAGACCGCTGAGATTCCTAATTACGTGGAGAATAGCCGTCGTGAACCCGTTGACTCCATATTCGCATGACAGTCGCGGGATCCGGACCAACGTTGTGAAATATATCGTGGAACGATAAGCTACAATCCCGAAACGGCACGGTGGTACCGCTGGCCAATTCCGACTCTTCCTGGTATATGTATGACTTCTTACACGAGTCACAAGAAACAACCAACACTAAAACTCAATATGTAGATGAAACATCCGCTGTTTAAATCTTTTAAACTTATTTATTTACATTTGAAGCACAATCATTCAAATCCCTTCAAAATACTCTCTATTTGCATTAATACTCTTCTCTGATCATTTATTTCATTTTTTTAAACATTGTTTAAATTCGTATTTTGTGATGCCCGACAGCGACTCCGTCGTTTTTTCTTCACCTCAGCATTATCCAAAAAATGCGTTTCTTTCATGTCTCTTTCCATACAAGAAAACAAAAAAATGGTCGCAAGGAACAAGGCCGGGTAAATGTCGGGGGTGAGGAACAGTAGTCATACCACATTTGGTCAACAACAGGTAGGGCTGTGTGACCAGGTGCGCTGTCAGGACGGAAAAACCAGCTACCCGACTGACACAAATCAGCCTCTCATGCACTGTTTTCAAAACTTCCAAGCAGAAACCCGAATTCTATCTCTAATCCTGCGTAGCAGACACTGTGCACAGCTAATCTCACATTCAGAAAACAAATCAGCATTGTATTAATGTTTGATTCCACCTGACGAGTTTCTTGGCACTGAGCACTATGGGACTTAACATCTGTGGTCATCAGTCCCCTAGAACTTAGAACTACTTAAACCTAAGTAACCTAAGGACATCACACACATCCATGCCCGAGGCAGGATTCGAACCTGTGACCGTAGCAGTCCCGCGGTTCCGGACTGCACGCCTAGAACCACTAGACCACCGCGGCCGCCACGAGTTTCTTGGGGCGAGGCGAACTTAAAGTCTTCTACTGGCTTGGCTGTTGCTTTAATTAAATATTGTATGCATAGCAACAAGTTTCGTCACGTGTGATAAATCTTTTAAGAAAGCTTAGGTAATTTCGGAACTCATTTCAAACTACAGCATGCTTCAATGCCACCTTTTTTCTGTTCTGCAGCCGACAGTCGTCGCAAGAATTTGTCAGCCACCATTTTCATTCCCAAATCTCCTTTCACAGTTCGCTGCACTGAACTCCAAGTCACTCCCAACAGCTCCTTAATTTCTCCAGAGGATCGTCATAGATCTTTTTTGACGATTTAACGAATTGTTTCAACATTTTCACGTGTACGGGCCGAGGAAGGACTACCGGAACGAGGTTTTCATCAGTGGAAATTTTATCATTTTTGAAACGGGAAAACCACTCAGACACTTGAATTTTCCCCGTAGCACCGTCCTTGTGCGTCGTTTTAACATTTCATAAGTTTCTGTCCCACTTTTTCCTAGCAGAAAAGCTGAATTACATCGCCGCACGCTATTCACGAAAATTCGCTATTGCAAAAAGTGATGATCACACAAAACATTTGTCATTATAAACACTACAGAAACTAGTCCTGACTTTCTTCAGCTACGACACTTAGCTACCTGACACTGCAATGTTCGTTCTATGCGCTGCTCGCGGCAAGGCGTCTCTGTTCACCAAAATATTAGTTCGATTTCTTTTGAGTATCTCTCATACAAAGTAGGTTGTTTTGCTGAAATGCTAGCGTTTGCATATCTAAGCATGCGGTACACGTGATGCTGATTTTACTATTGTTGCAGACCGCCTTCTTTTTAATGGGACTTCAATGACCAGCGGTTTGCTAACTTCTATCTACGTTTAAACGGAATGTTATGTGAAAAAGCCTTCAAGAAGAACCTGAATGTACAGGGTGTCCTAGAAAGGCTACGACAAACTTCGAGAGGTCGCGGAGGGCGACTTGACGAAGATATGGAGAATATGAACCCGCGTCTGGGAACGTCATCCAACGATGCTACGGAGCGTCTATGCTAGAGGCGCCGGCGCGTGTCACTATGTCACGTCTTTGGCAGCAAACGTGACTTTGTATGTTGACGGACCAGAGGAGGAGCCGGTCGCAATATTGTTTAGATTAGATTAGATTAGATTAATACTTGTTCCATAGATCATGAATAAGACAATTCGTAATGATGTGGAACGTGTCAGGTTAATAAAAGATGTCTGTACAAGAAATTACATTACACAAAATATTGCATGACACTAATGATTAAGTTTTTTTTTTTACTTAGTTTATATCTAAAAATTCAGCCAATGAGTAGAAGGAGTTGTCATCTAGAAATTCTTTTAATTTATTTTTAAATGTTAGTTGGCTATCTGTCAGGCTTTTGATGCTGTTTAGTAGGTGCCCAAAGACTTTTGTGGCAGCATAATTTATCCCTTTCTGTGCCAAAGTCAGATTTAACCCTGCATAGTGAAGATCATCCTTTCTCCTGGTGTTATAGGTATGCACACTGCTATTACTTTTGAATTGGGTTGGATTATTATCAACAAATTTCATAAGGGAATATATATACTGTGAGGTTACTGTGAGGATCCCTAGATCCTTAAATAGATGTCTGCAGGATGACCGTGGGTGGGCTCCAGCAATTATTCTGATTACACGTTTTTGTGCAATGAATACTTTTCTACTCAACGATGAATTACCCCAGAATATGATGCCATACGAAAGCAGTGAATGAAAGTAGGCATAGTAAGCTAATTTACTGAGATTCTTATCACCAAAATTTGCAATAACCCTAATAGCATACGTAGCTGAACTCAGACGTTTCAGCAGACTATCAATGTGTTGCTTCCAGTTTAACCTCTCATCAATGGACACACCTAAAAATTTTGAAAATTCTACCTTAGCTACAGACTTCTGTTCAAATTCTATATTTATTACTGGAGTTGTGCCATTTACTGTACGGAACTGTATATACTGTGTTTTATCAAAATTTAAAGAGAGTCCGTTTGCTGAGAACCACTTAATAATTTTGTGAAAAACATCATTTACAATTACATCACTTAGTTCTTGGTTTTTGGATGTTATTACTATACTTGTATCATCAGCAAAAAGAACTAACTTTGCATCTTCATCAATGTGGAATGGTAAGTCATTAATGTATATCAAGAACAGTAAAGGACCTAAGACCGAACCCTGTGGGACCCCGTGCTTGATAGCACCCCAGTTTGAGGAATCAGCTGTTGTTTTAACATTACACGAACCACTTATTTCAACTTTCTGCATTCTTCCAGTTAAGTATGAATTAAACCATTTGTGCACTGCCCCACTCAAACCATAATGATTTAGCTTATCTAAAAGCATTCCATGATTTACACAATCAAAGGCCTTTGAGAGATCACAAAAAATACCAATGGGTGATGTCCGGTTATTCGGAGCATTTAATATTTGATCAGTGAAAGCATATATAGCATTTTCTGTTGAAAAGCCTTTCTGAAAACCAAACTGACATTTTGTTAGTACTTTATTTTTACAAATATGGGAGGCTACTCTTGAATACATTACTTTCTCAAAAAATATTGATAGAGCTGTCAGAAGAGAGATTGGGCGGTAGTTGTTGATATCCGACGTATCCCCCTTTTTATGCAATGGTTTTACAATGGCATATTTCAGTCTATCAGGGAAAACACCCTGCTCCAAAGAGCTATTACATATGTGGCTGAGAATCCTACTTATCTGTGGGCAACAAGCTTTAAGTACTTTGCTGGAAATGCCATCAATTCCGTAAGAGCTTTTACTTTTCAGTGAGTTTATTATTTTACTAATTTCAGAGGGAGAGGTTGGTGGAATTACAGTTGTTTCAAACTGCGCAGGTATGGCCTGTTCTATTAATAGCCTTGCCTCTTCTAGTGAAGATCTAGATCCTATTTTCTCCACAACATTTAAAAAATGATTATTCAAAATATTTTCAATTTCTGATTGTTTGTTAGTGCACTTGTCATTCAGTTTTATTGCACTAAAGTCTTCCTGTGCTCTTGGTTGCCCTGTTTCCCTTTCAATAATATTCCAAATTGCTTTAATTTTATTATCAGAGTTACTGATCTCAGACATGATACACATGCTTCTGGACTTTTTAATAACTTTTCTTAGTACCGCACAATAGTTTTTATAATATTGAACAATTTCGGGGTCAGTACTCCCTCTTGCTGTTAGATACAGTTCTCTTTTACGGTTGCAAGATATTCTTATTCCTTTAGTTAGCCAAGGTTTTTTATATGTTTTCTTGGAATTATGTTTAACTATTTTCTTGGGAAAACAATTTTCAAATACCCTTAAAAATGTATTGTGAAATAAGTTATATTTCAAGTTTGCATCGGGTTCCTTATACACTTCATCCCAGTCTAGCTGCTGTAGGCTTTCCCTAAAGTTTGCAATATTTATATTGTTAATTGAACGCACTGCTTTGAAAGTCTGATTTATTATACTGCATGGAGCTATGTCATGTACTGTAACAAGCTGTGCACTATGATCTGAAAGACCATTCTCAACAGGATAAGCATTTATGTCCTTAAACTTAGCTTGGTCTATAAAAAAGTTATCTATCAATGTACTGCTGTTCTTTGTTATCCGAGTAGGAAAATCAATGACGGAGCTCAAATTGAAAGAACTGAGTAATACTAAAAGGTCATTCTTCCTATTACACTCTTTCAGGGAATCAACATTGAAATCCCCACAAATGATAATTTGCTTCCCCCTGTCTGACAGATAGCACAACAAAGCATCCAAGTTTTCTAGAAATAGCTGGAAATTCCCTGAGGGGGACCTATACACTGTTACAATTATGAAAGTGCCATCATTTAGTTTAAGTTCAGTGGCACATGCTTCCATATGTTGCTCTACACAAAAATTTTTAGTTTCTAAATTTTTTGCACTGTGGAAGCTTTTGACATATATGGCAACTCCTCCTCTTATCATATTATCTCTACTTACATGTGCAGCTAATTTGTACCCATTGATGCTAACCTTTTGCATATCAGTGACAATGTGATGCTCAGACAGGCATAGTATATCTATTAGATTCTTGGTTTCTATATCTTCTAAACAAAGCAGAAGCTCATCAATTTTATTCTTCAATCCCCCAATATTTTGCTGAAATATACTAACAGTATTTTTCACTTTACTTTTGTGAGTATCTTGAACTTTTTTAACATCTTTAGTACTTTTATTCTTCAATCCCCCAATATTTTGATGAAATATACTAACATTATTTTTCACTTTACTTTTGTGAGTATCTTGAACTTTTTTAACATCTTTAGTACTTGCCTGGCTGAGTTTCCCACTGGACACTGATCTTACACTAAAAAGGAGTTTCCACCATGAGATGTAGTTCCTCCCCCCTTTAAATTTCCTGCTATCAGCCCAGCCAGTTATTGTTCAGTGATCGCGACTGATTGCCCCGATCGCTAATAGAGAAGACAAAGCATGCTGCTCCATAGAAAGGCCTTCTCTCCTATGAATGCGATGCTATTTCCTCGATGAATGACTGTTTCGGATATGGGTTTCCATCCGTAATTTTTCTCGTGAAACCCACTAAGATTACCTGTGTTTTTCGGTATACAGGAGAAACATAAAGAGCACATGAAAACCCGTCAATGAAACAGTCTTCCACCGAGGCAACATAGCACCACATTCATCCGAAGTAAGGACTGTTTACGCAGAAGCTAGGCCATCTTCTCCACTCCGACAGTGGTAATCTGTCGCTATCATTGAATAACAACAACGTAGCAACACTTTCCACCTATGGGCTGACATTTTACAAGTCATGCTTGTTGTAGAAGGGGTGACCTTGCAGTAGGCGCCAGTGCCTATTACTTTGAAGTTCTGTACCGTCGTTGGATGACATTTGTGGATAATGGTTCTATCCTCGATTTGTTCCTGAAGATACCCAATACAATCCCTCGAAGTTTGTAGCAACGTTTCTGACTCACCCTGCGCCACCAGAGACGAATCGAAAAAAGTTTTGCACACTAGCGGACTTTCATTTGGCGCCCTTCCTTCCACTCCCCTTTTACCTCGTACATTTTCACCCACGTATGTGCACGGATGCACGCCTAGACCGTAGGATCCTACGCAGTGCCGTAGGCGACCGCACCGCCACTTCCCAGCAAATTAGGGACACTGTTGCTCCTGGGGTATCGGCGAGGACCATTCGCAACCGTCTCCATGAAGCTGGGCTACGGTTCCGCACACCGTTAGGCCCTCTTCCGCTCACGCCCTAACATCGTGCAGCCCGCCTCCAGTGGTGTCGCGACAGGCGTGAATGGAGGGACGAATGGAGACGTGTCGACTTCAGCGATGAAAGTCGCTTCTGCCTTGGTGCCAATGATGGTGGTATGCGTGTTTGGCGCCGTGCAGGTGAGCGCCACAATCAGGACTGCATACGACCGAGGCACACAGGGCCAACACCCGGCATCATGGTGTGGGGAGCGATCTCCTACAATGGCCGTACACCTCTGGTGATCGTCGAGGGGACACTGAATAGTGCACGGTACATCCAAACCGTCATCGAACCCATCGTTCTACCATTCCTAGACCGGCAAGGGAACTTGCTGTTCCAACTGGACAATGCACATCCGCATGTATCCCGTGCCACCCAACGTGCTCTAGAAGGTGTAAGTCAACTACCCTGGCCAGCAAGATCTCCGGATCTGCCCCCCATTGAGCATGTTTGGGACTGGATGAAGCGTCGTCTCACGCGGTCTGCACGTCCAGCACGAACGATGGTCCAACTGAGGCGCCAGGTGGAAATGGCATGGCAAGCCGTTCCACAGGACTACATCCAGCATCTCTACGATCGTCTCCATGGGAGAATAGCAGCCTGCATTGCTGCGAAAGGTGGATATACACTGTACTAGTGCCGCCATTGTGCATGCTCTGTTGCCTGTGTCTATGAGCCTGTGGTTCTGTCAGTGTGATCATATGATGTATCTGACCCCAGGAATGTGTCAATAAAGTTTCCCCTTCCTGGGACAATGAATTCACAGTGTTCTTATTTCCATTTCCAGGAGTGTATATATTTTCACGTACCATCTCTGTACGTTAAATTCATGGTTTCTCTTATGTCTGCTATGTTTCTTAGCATATGCTCTTTGTACCAGCATTTTCCTTAGTGCCATGTGCACATTAACCATTGTGGGGCCATAGAGTGTAAATCGCCTGCGATAATGCATGGAAATACATATAATATTAAATGTGTGACGTGTACCCCTATTGAAATTACTAGAGACACCTGTTTTATGATAACTCCGACATTTGTACTCACAAGCGCAATTCCGGAATATGTCATGCAAGTACGACACGTGCAGGGATAACTTTGCTATCAACTGTAATTTCACGTCGCCCATCCCACCATCTTCCTTTCCCTCCTCATCTGTACCTTTTGCCCCGGTGCTCTCCATCTTTCACTGCATCTTTCTCCCTTCACATTATGGGTTTACCGAAACCCCCGACTACTCGTCCCTTCTTGTCTTCTCAACAACCGCTTCTCCTACGACGATACTGCTCATCAATCCTCCAAACATATATCCACAGCAACCTCCCCAACCAATATACTAACCTCTTTCTCTCCAACAAGCAACGATTCATTTCGAGGTCCTTCCACTTTTAGTGACAATGTAGTGCTCCATTTTTAAGATCAGTTTTTTACATTTGTACTTTAAAAGTTTTGAATGTGTTACTAGTGTTTCAGTTTTACCTTTTAGTATTCTTGTTTCAAAATTAACAGTGACAAAAATCAAATTTCATTTTTAATATTATGAAATCACTTGCAAAGTCTCACATTTTAGCTTATTGTTTTTTCATGTCTATGAATAGTAGATATCCTCCGGCTGGCGAGCGGGCAGGTGTTACGGCGAGAAGGATGAAATAACAACAAAGAAGGAAACACTACTCTGTCATAATGTATCATCCCTGATATTTTGTACAGTAAGTTTTTATTAATGCTAGCTCATTTGTTACTGTGTTCAACCTTGAGTGTATTGTTAATGCACTGAATTACTATTACTTAAGTTCGATGGGCTGAAATATTTCCAATATTATCTCGTGGTCATCTTTATTCTTAAACTGAATTTAACTATTGTGTTAGTGCCAAAATAGTACATATATGGTTAGGGAGTGGTAAAATGCTGGGTCGACAGTACTGTGTATCCTTTAAAATGAGTTTAACATCAAAAAATTACTGAACACTTCACATTTAATAAACTAAACAATTTAATAGTGGGAAAAATGATTACTATTAAATAAGGCAGTTAAATCCACATCAATAAATGCAATCCTTAAAATTCATGCAAGCTGATAAACAAAAAAAAAATAACAAAAAAGGAAAGATAGTGGACCTTCGTTTTCTTTTCAAAATAAATTAAGGAGCTAAGCACTTGCAGCTATAATTATTAATTTCCACATCACGTTAGGTATTAACAGTTACACGTCAATACTTGAGTTAATCAAACAAAGTACTACACATAGCAACTGCACAAACAGTTATAGTCCCAAATGATACATGCCTAGCACGGCGAAAAGGCCTTTCAGTTAATTATATTTTATACATAAATTTCTTTATCGAACAAGATGTCTCACCTTGAAGACCAATTTAAAACAACACTGACCGACCTTAAGTGAACAAAATTTCATTACGCAAAAAACAACAGAATATCGCAGTAATGACCACAAATATCAGCTACATCAGAAAGAAAGCAGGATGCAATGGGTCGCAAGTCAGTTAAGAAAAAAATTACTGCCCTTTACAGAAAATAATTCACCATAAAATTCACGACATAAGCAGGCAACGGTTCCCAGAACGGCTCGCTTACTCCAATAGTCAAGCAAATAACAGTTAAATACCAATCGGTATAATGCCGCCAATAACGATACACGGATTAGACGACTTCTTGCAGATATCTTCTGCCTAATGGCGTGCTCACGCGTCCTAGGTAAGACCGGGATTCCACCTTTCCACATTGCTGCCAGCAAGTCCCTTCACTTCTCCTTCCTGTACGCACACGTATATCACCTAACACTGCTCAGATGTCCTCTTGCGGACCTCCAGTTTCCTAGCAGTCGGGCAGAGACAAATACAGGACAGATACTGCGGATAACAGGATGCCAAGGAGTTTGTGTGCGCATGGCTGAATGACAGACACCACAACAATACGACTGAGAGAATACACTGAGAGAATGTAGAATAGCAATCGCTAATTGACAACATACTGTTACAGTAGGCTGCAGTTTATTGGGGTACTGGGCATCATATTGGTACTGACATACTTGTCAGTGCTGCGTCCTCGTAGACCAGCTGCAGTTCATCCAACGGTCAAACTCACCTCACCTTACCTCCAGTGCTGCTGTCACTACAACACGCTCCAAAAATGATAATACTGCCAAATTAAGTTTTCAACACAACCACGCTTACGGAACTTGAATATAATTACAAATGAAGAAAAACTAATTCTGGTAGAAGTGAACTTTATTGCGTCTAGACCTCAGCTGTTTGTTACTAGCAGAAATATAATTGCAACACAATCTTAAAATTCACAACCAATGCGACTTTGCTCAGCCAAAGTTACCAGCACAGTATGTGCGCCAGCAGGGCTTGTTGTATAGTCTTGACAGAGGGACACTCGACGCCTGACTCTGTTTCTGTCGTCGAGCAGCGTCTCCCTAACACAACTGTGTCGTGCCATTCCCCCAACCGCTACTGACCGTCACGTCAGACTCTCCAGTTTATCACTGATTAATTCTGCTTGTAATTATATCCATTTCTATGATTGATTGGCATGGCGACAAAGTATAAACTTCATTTTACTAAATACTGTGAATTCTCCGCTGTCCACCACAATGTTTCTAAAATGTAATAAGGAGTATTTTTCTTTTGGGCTGGGTCTACTTATGGTCTCAACCACAGGAACCCAAGTGAAGAAGCGTCCGCCCCCACAACTTATGTCTTAATTTTTACTTTGGACTCTTTTTTAAATATCCCTGTGCCACTTCCTACAGATTCCAGACCACCTCTATCGTCGCTCATCCTGCTGACTAGCAAAATTGAGGCCTGCCGTCCGCGTCTCTCCCTGAACGCTTTAACTGGCCTCCTTGTGCTCCAGACATCTCTAAGTAGATTCTAGTAGGCTCGCTCAGTTATATCTCAACTAGCTCCAATATATATACCCTGAGTGGTAAGTAATGTAATAAAATATTGCATCAATTAACATGTTTTCCAACTGATTACTTTTTTATTTATTCCAATTAATTATGAACTTTATACAGTACAATGCCACGTCTCAAAGATACTTGAAAATGATCTGCGACTGAAATTCTACAATAGTATATAAATAATGGAAAAATGGCACTGCTTATGCCATCAAATCATTCAAATTTTCATTTTCTGTTTGATCACTGTATTAGGAACTGTTGATCTTTTACTGTTCCAATGTTAATGTAACTTGCTACTACCATTATTGTTTACTTTCTTCTACCAGTCTCACTCAACAGTTTACTGACAGGTTGAAGGTACTCTACTCAGTGTGTGAAATGGTCTGTGAATGCTATTGAGAATGTCCATGTTGATACGTGAAGGTTCACAAACATTAACCATGGTTGCCGACTAACCATATCGCATATGGTTCCTTTTGGTGAGTACCAAACGAAATGCACAGGACAGGGAGACACTGACCCTCTTAATCCTTCAAAAGAGGATTTTCTAATTCCCTAGGCACTAAAATCCCCCTGGTATGGACGTAGCTGTTCAGATTGGCCCCCAGTACGTTTTCAGCAACATCGTGCATAGCATTCATTGGTAGTCCCACACATTATTCTTCACGTTTATTCATTGCAGTGTCCTACAACAGCGGCTGACAAACCAGTGTTACTACAAAGCGCCTAATACGTGGACTTCCGTCACTGTACGAGTGTCTCATTCGAAAACACAATGTTTTACTACTCACTTTGCTAGCAACAGAGGTTATATTCCTGTAATACTCTGAGGCATTTTTGCTTCTCTCCTGGGCACTCAAATCCGAAGGAATAGCTTGTCTTCCACTAGTATAGTATGCAGCAGACGGTATCAAGCTATGTATAGTTCAGTATCAGTTAATTGGTAAGACCATCTTATTTCCCCACTATAGCAGCACATACTGTAAGGGATGAAAGGACACTTTATGGTGAATCCATTTCTGATCATTCTGGACCTTTCGAGGCCTCTCACACGTAAAAATCAATATGGTGTTATTTATTTCCAGTTTCTGCTACCAGTCACTTTTTATTCTATGCTTAATCTAACATAATGCAACGCTTTTACAACATGTTTTGCTCATCTTCAAGCGTCTGTACATACATACATACATACATCGAGATATGCTACTTAAAAATAAACAGTCTTAAGGGGGTAGGACGTCAAATGGTCCGACGTGGAGCCGGAGAGGCACCACAGGACATTTTAATTTCCACTGTCTATACTTTTACAAGTAAATTCATAAAACTTTGCAGTATGACCAGGGAGGATTCAGGATTCACACTCGTAGCAGCGGAAGTTTAAAGAAATAAGAAAATAATTTTTTTACATGTGAAATTTCATCATTTTTTCACTTACTATTGGCTGCATTCTTTGCTATAGGTGCATTTTCCTTCATAAGTAAGATAGACTGTTCGATGAATTTTGCACAGCATACAAACCATACTTACTGGTGTCTGAAACTCTAGAATCTATTTAATGTATGAAGAAATGAATGAGTTTTAAACTGTATGTTTAGAAAAAAAACATAGTTTCAATAGATTTGGAGTTTCATGCACCTTTAAGTATGGTTTGTATGCTGTGCAAAATTCATCAAATAATCACTATTACTTGTGAAGAAAAATATACCTATAGCAACAAATGCAGCTAACAGTAAGTGAAAAATTATGAAATTTCATATCTAAGAATTTTTTTATGTTTTTACACTTGCACTGCTATGAGTGTGAATTCTGAATCCCTTCTGGTCACGCTGACAAAGTTTTATGAATTTATTTGTAAAAGTATTGAGAGTAGAAAATAAAATGTCTTGTGGTGCCTCTCCTGCTCCAAGTCGGCCCGTTTGACGTCCTCCCCCCTTAAACTAGATTTATCTAGAACACTTTGTTTTTTACTGTAGCTGCTGGTGTGGCATTTGTGGGGGAGGGGGGGGTGGAGGAGGGGGGCAGTATATATCTAGAAATCGAAGTCAGTGATGTCTTCTGCTGGTTTTCTTCTTTGTTTTTGAATATGTGTATCACAGCCTGTATCTGCTGCAGATAGATTTGCATCAGTTATGTGATATGAAAATAGTGTGAAAGGCTTCTATACGATAGTTGATCAGTTACAGTTACATCATCTTGCTCCTTCACTTGCATCAGTGGTGTAATGGCGGAGTTGTTGATTGACATTACACTATTGCACATTATATTTTGTCACTGATTGCCACTGCACAAATTGCTTCGATGTTATACACACAACACAAGATGACGGGCTGTAGCAAGTGAGTCTGTATCGATTATCGAGGTTTTGTATCGATATTCTTGGTTCTAGTCAATTATTTACATTGACATTTCTTGAATCTATTGAGTTACAACTGGCTTAAGACTGTTGAAGAATTCTGGGTTTTTGAATACGGTTATTTCATTAAGAATGTTATCTCCATGCTTTGTGTTATGTATGAAAATTTCCATCTCTTCCAAGATGTCCATTCTTTTACTTTTTCCCATTTTGTGTAAAATTTCGAGGTTGTCTTCGATTTTCAAAGGGTGGCCTGTGTCTTTAATGTGAGCTGCTACTGCTGATTTTTTACATTTATCAAGCCTGTAGCAATCTAAATGTTCTTTGAATCGGGTTTTGAAATTTCTCCCTGCTTGGCCGATATATTATTGATTACGTTGGGTGCAGGTAATTTTGTAAATGGCAGATGCATCAAAACTTGCATCTGGTTGTTTTATATTATGAATAAGCTTCCTACTTAGGTTGTTGTTGGTGCTGAAGCTAGTTTTTACTTCTGTGTTTTTGATTAGTCTTGCTAATTTGTCAGATACTATTCCAAGATATGTCATTTTTACATATTTGACTGCTGGGGCACTGTCAGTTGCGAGTGTAGTTTGTTGTTGTTTGTTCAGTTTATTTTTGATCTGTTGTGACATGGTATTAATTGGAGAAGGGTCATATCCATTGTTTATTGCAATATATGTTATGGTTTCTATTTCTTGTTGGAGCTCTGTATGTTGAAGTGGAAATTTGTTCGCTCTGTAAAGCATTGATTTATAAGCAGCTTTTTTGTCGGAGGAGGGATATGTTGAGGAGTTTGGTATAGTGGTATCAGTGCCAGTAGGTTTTCTGTAAACATTGAAAGCTACTTTTTGGTTCTGTTTTCATATTTATATGTAAAGAAAAAGTATGGTGTTGTCTTCTTCATGTTCAAGGGTGAATTGAATATTTTTATGTAGGCTATTGAATTTGTTAAAAACGTTTGTCACTTCATCCTCTGTGCCATCACATAGAATGAGGGTGTCATCTACATATCTCTTATAGAATGTAACTTTGCTTGTGATGTTATCATTTAGTGTTATAATTTTATTTTCTATCTGGTTGATAAATATTTCAGCTAATAGGCCGCTGAGAGGGATTCCCATTGCTAGTCCTTGGTCCTGCGTGTAAATTTTATTGTTAAAAGATAACTAATTAGGTGAGAGCACTATATTAAATACATCTACAAGTTCTATGATTTTTGATTTGCTCATTGTCTTGTTTCTCAATGGGTTCATTCTTATTATCTCAACTGCTTCATCTACAAGTATACTGTTGTAAAGGTTAACAATATCTACAGACAGAAGCTTGGCTGAGCTGGTACCAGCAAATCATTTAAACTGTTAATAAGTTCATAGCTGTTCTTTATGGAATATGAAGTTTGAAAAATGTTTTTGTCTACAAGTACATCATTTAGTTCTCTCATTAATTTGTAGCCTGGGCTATTAATTGAGTGCACAATAGGCCTAATAGTTGTTTTGGTTTTATGGACTTTTGGTTCTGAGTTTGGGGGCTGTTGGGTTCATCACAATAACGACTCGTACTTCATTATTAGTGAAAAGGAAGCTACTGTTGTTGAGGCATTTTCTTATTTTAACCTGAAACTTTGGTGTGGGGTCAACTTTGACTTCCAGTCTGTGGTTGTTTGCAAAGAATTCGAGTGTTTTGTGTACATAATCATTCTTACACATAATAACTGTTGTGGAACCTTTATTAGATTTTACTGCCAGGGCATTATGGTTTTGTAGTTTCTTATTGATTCTCTGGAGTACATTTATTTCAAAGTTGTTTGTTTTTGTTGCTTTTGTAGTTATGTGTTTCTGTATAAATTTATTAGCCTTATTAGCCGTATTGGCTGCAGATTCCTTGACTTGCGCCATAGGGTGGTGGGGTTTCGGGTTCCGCTGAATAGGTCAGGAGTTCACTACACTCAGCTGGCGGCTACACTGGTAGCGGAGGCTGTGTGGCGTGGACTGGGCTGTTTTTTAGGTTAGAAGGCCTCGGGAAAGTGCGGGATGGGCTGCAATGTCAAAGGGTACTTGGCAATTACAGGACGTGCTTGGATCAAGGAACAGTCGGAATTATAGTTGTAAATTGTTGTAGTTGCGCTGGAAAAGTCCCTGAGTTTCAAGCGCTAATAGAAAGCACAGACGCTGATATCGTTATAGGTACAGAAAGCTGGCTAAAGCCTGAAATAAGTTTTGCAGAAATTTTTACGAAGTCTCAGACGGTGTTCAGGAAAGATAGATTAGGCAGAATTGGTGGTGGAGTGTTTTTGTCTGTCAGTAGTGGTTTATCTTGTAGTGAAGTCGAAGTAGATACTCCGTGCGAATTGGTATGGGTGGAGGTTATACTTAACAGCCGAATTAAGTTAATAATTGGCTCCTTCTACCGACCCCCAGACTCCGATGATACAGTTGCGGAACAGTTCACAGAAAGTTTGAGTCTCGTAACAAATAAATACCCCACTCATACGGTTATAGTGGGTGGGGACTTCAACCTACCCTCGGTATGTTGGCAAAAATACTTGTTCAAAACCGGTGGTAGGCAGAAAACGTCTTCCGAGATTGTCCTAAATGCTTTCTCCGAAAATTATTTCGAGGAGTTAGTCCACGAACCCACGCGAATTGTAAATGGTTGCGAAAACACACTTGACCTCTTAGCCACAAACAATCCAGAGCTGATAGAGAGCATCATGATTGGTACAGGGATTAGTGATCACAAGGTCATTGTAGCTAGGCTCAATACCATTTCTTCCAAATCCATCAGAAACAACGCAAAATAATTTTATTTTAAAAAGCGGATAAAGTGTCACTAGAAGCCTTCCTAAAAGACAACTTCCATTCCTTCCGAACTGACTATGCGAATGTAGACGAGATGTGGCTCAAATTCAAAGATATAGTAGCAACAGCAATTGAGATATTCATACCTCATAAATTGGTAAGAGATGGAACGGATCCCCCGTGGTACACAAAAAAAGGTCCGAACGCTGTTGTAGAGGCAACGGAAAAAGCATGCGAATTTCAGAAGAACGCGAAATCCCGAAGATGGGCTAAAATTTACAGACGCGCGAAATTTGGCACGTACTTCGATGCGAGATGCCTTTAATAGGTTCCACAACGAAACATTGTCTCGAAATTTGGTAGAAAATCCGAAGAAATTCTGGTCGTATGTAAAGTACACAAGCGGCAAGACGCAGTCAATACCTTCGTTGTGCAGTGCCGATGGTACTGTTATCGACGACTGTGCCGCTAAAGCGGAGTTATTGAACGCAGTTTTCCGAAATTCCTTCACCAGGGAAGACGAATGGAATATTCCAGAATTTGAAACACGAACATCTGCTAGTATGAGTTTCTTAGAAGTAGATACCTTAGGGGTTGCGAAGCAACTCAAATCGCTTGATACGGGCAAGTCTTCAGGTGCAGATTGTATACCGATTAGGTTCCTTTCAGATTAGGCTGATACTATAGCTCCCTACTTAGCACTCATATACAACCGCTCGCTCACCGATAGATCTGTACCTACAGATTGGAAAATTGCGCAGGTCGCACCAGTGTTCAAGAAGGGTAGTAGGAGTAATACATTTAACTACAGACCTATATCATTGACGTCGGATTGCAGTAGGGTTTTGGAACATATACTGTATTCAAACATTATGAATCACCTCGAAGGGAACGATCTATTGACACGTAATCAGCATGGCTTCAGAAAACATTCGCACGAAGTAATGGCCGCTATCGACAGGGGATCTCAAGTTGATTCCGTATTTCTAGATTTCCGGAAAGCTTTTGACACCGTTCCTCATAAGCGACTTCTAATCAAGCTGCGGAGCTATGGGGTATCGTCTCAGTTGTGCGACTGGATTCGTGATTTCCTGTCAGGAAGGTCGCAGTTCGTAGTAATAGACGGCAAATCATCGAGTAAAACTAAAGTGATATCAGGTGTTCCCCAGGGAAGCGTCCTGGGACCTCTACTGTTCCTGATCTATATAAATGACCTGGGTGACAATCTGAGCAGTTCTCTTAGACTGTTCGCAGATGATGCTGTAATTTACCGTCTAGTAAGGTCATCCGAAGACCAGTATCAGTTGAAAAGCGATTTAGAAAAGATTGCTGTTTGGTGTGTCAGGTGGCAGTTGACGCTAAATAACGAAAAGTGTGAGATGATCCACATGAGTTCCAAAAGAAATCCGTTGGAATTCGATTACTCGATAAATAGTACAATTCTCAAGGCTGTCAATTCAACTAAGTACCTGGCTGTTAAAATTACGAACAACTTCAGTTGGAAGGACCACATAGATAATATTGTCGGGAAGGTGAGCCAAAGGTTGCGTTTCATTGGCAGGACACTTAGAAGATGCAACAAGTCCACTAAAGAGACAGCTTACACTACACTCGTTCGTCCTCTGTTAGAATATTGCTGCGCGGTGTGGGATCCTTACCAGGTGGGATTGACGGAGGACATCGAAAGGGTGCAGAAAAGGGCAGCTCTTTTTGTATAATCACGTTATAGGGTGGAGAGTGTGGCACATATGATACACGAGTTGCGATGGAAGTCATTACAGCATAGACGTTTTTCGTCGCGGTGAGACCTTTTTACGAAATTTCAGTCACCAACTTTCTCTTCCGAATGCGAAAATATTTTGTTGAGCCCAACTTACATAGGTAGGAATGATCATCAAAATAAAATAAGAGAAATCAGAGCTCGAACAGAAAAGTTTAGGTGTTCGTTTTTCCCGCTCGCTGTTCGGGAGTGGAATAGTAGAGAGATAGTATGATTGTGGTTCGATGAACCCTCTGCCAAGCACTTAAATGTGAATTGCATAGTAGTCATGTAGATGTAGATGTAGATGTACTGTTTGTTCAGTGTCACTAAGTTTTGCAAAGTACTGGCTATCTTTAGTGAGCATATGATGTTTTTTATGTTTTTGTGATTGATGCCTGGATTTATATGATGCTTCAAACCCTTATTTAGTAGTGTCATTTCTGTCTGACTTATTTCAATGTTGGTTGAATTTACAACTCTTGGGAAAATTTTCTGGAATTTACTATTCTTATTTACGTATTTATCGATAGGCAGCTTGTTTCTCTTTCTCAAATTATCAAGTTTCATTTGATGAGTGCTGTTTTCTTTATTGTATGGTTTTTTTATTATGTTCCCAAGAATATCATGGAGTAATGGAATTTGTGCTGAATGTGTTAATAACATTAATTCCAGATAGGAGCTGTAAGCTAATCGATTTAGGTCTTCTTTCTTTTTATGTAACTGTTTTACTTCACTTTAATGAAGACCTGTCTTCAGTGTTCCTTCGACTTAAACGAAATATCAAGAAGTCACAAGCGATTTCATTTTTTTATTATAAAGATGAGTATGGTTGACTAATGCGAAAAATTGCCCTTTAACGTTTATTCATCTCTGTGATATCCCAACACACTCTTAAAATTCTATGAAGAATTTAGATGTGACTTTTGAAAAGCCCCTCAATAGTGAAACGCATCTGTCAAGATTTTGGTCGACTCTTTACATAAAACGAAAGATGAAACTTCCAACAGTCGAAGAAAGAGTAACTGTATGGGGGAATAAAAGAAATGAAATAAAATGAACAACTGACATCTGTAGGTAGAGGGCTAGGTTGTTTCACCATTCATTCCCTAAGAAGTGGGGGTACGTACAGCAGTCAGTAAGTTGCCCTGAACATCCTATCACTTAGCAATAGGTATAAAACGCGATCTGTTTGGTTTTGTGGGTAGAGAGGAAGATCGCTGGTCAGAGAGGTCGAAAGTGTTTGTTTATTGAAGAGCCAAAAGTAACAGGAGTCATGTGCTTCACTGTGACCGTTAAGAATTTGGTGCACTGTGAACACTAGGAAGGCGGTCATTATGAAATATGCCAGACATTCGCCGTTAAGGTCCATCCAGAGCGCGGATAGTTTCCTGCAGCGCTGCGAGCGTTCACTAGTATACAGTTTGTTATGATGTGGAGCTAGACAGATGGAGTTAACGATTTTCTTGTTTTTGTACTCTAAATTTGTTGAATGTATTTTACATCAATCTATGTTATTTTATGATTCTTTTTTATTTTCTGAATTGTCGATGAGTCTTTGTGCTTGAAACCACATGTGGTAAGATGAACGTCGGTGATGTTATGTAGTTTGAACCAGGCTCGTATATTACTTCTCTTTAGAAATATTCATTAAAATATTTTTTTTTTAAATTACGATATTTCGCGATATTGATTTTTGAAAATTAAATCAACCGTTCTTTGTTGAAAAATTCCACAGGGTGCTAGTTAGTATTTCATGGCGTTCATAATATTAAACGTTTACTCTTTCATGTTAATTACTGCAATAGCGTGCACAACGAGAAAAGAATGTGGAGAGAGTGTGCAGGTGAGATGGATGAGACTTGACAGCGTTTGGACTCTGTGAAGTGCTGACAGTGGGTACTTGGTGTGTCAAGGAAGGCACTTAGACGGATGGGACTCATGGTGGACAAAGGGGATGGGAGATTGGGCGATAGTTGTCGAGTACATTGGGCAGATGTACAGTTTGTCAACCTCTGAAATTTTTGAAGCCTTGTAACCATCCAAACAGAAGGTCCTGGTTTACGTCCAGCCAAAGGAAGTGGTGATGCTGGAAAAGCGCGACATATCTCTGCTAGAAGTGTTATAGGATAGTGAGCAAGACCCTAATCGAAAAACTCTTGTGAAAAAGTGTTTCAAGGGACTATGCAGTCATCTACACTACCTTCAAACTGTTAACTGTGTAAACCATGGCAAACTGAAGTTGTCTTGCGCTGTATCGACTGGTTGATGCTGAGGCCAGACAGAGGTGGCATGAGTGATTTTGCAAGTCTGACAGTCAAAAGGCTAGGTAAGTGTAAATAATTAGAAAATGATAAAAGTTGTAAGACAAAAAAGAAGGGGAATGTAAGTGTGAACTCGTGCACTGTGTAACAATTATCAAAGAGCATCTGCTGTATTATCAATAAAAACTATCCTACTTAAATAATTTTCTTGAAATTATCTTTTGTAAGTTCAAAAATATTTATAATTTTAAAAAGGTAAAAAATTTCTGTATTTTTTTTAAATTCTCCTCCGATTATGATATGGAAATTCACAAATTTAATATAATTTTAAAAGATTAAAATATTTTTTGATTTTAGAAGGTTAAAAATTTTGAACACATAATGTCGCAAACAAATATTATGAGTAAATAGTAATGGATTTAACTGAATTGTAAGATTCAAATTTGTATCTGTTGAAAAAGTATTGAAGCTCTTCAGACTAATTTAAATTTTGGTGGTCAAAGTAGTTATATCCATTCCCTTAGAAACTCGTCTCTCTATTAAAAATACAAAGAAAGAGGAACTTTATTTTTGAATTGCTTTCGAATTCAAGGTGAGGATCTGTAATTAAATGTTGAATAACTGGTGTACCAGTTATGAAGTGCAACCTACCATGCAGTAACCATAACGCCAGTGTGGGCAGGCATAGTAAGCTCAGTAGTATGCTGGAGTCAAAATGCTGTCTTCTCTTTACATATGAGCCAGCTTTTGGCAAACTGAACTACATCCTGCCTGTAGAAAACAAAAAGTTTCCGTGGACGTGTTATTAAATCTGTAAGCTACCATTTGCTCTTAATAATTCATCTGCTGCTTTTATTCTAATAGTAAATACCACTCGGATCACAGTCATGTTATAAATTACTGCTAAAGGAATTCTTGAAATATTCATCAGTGATAAGCAGGAAAATCAGAACTGGGCAAACCTAAAATTAAATTCTTGGTCATATTATTTTGGCAGGAGGAATTCGAATGAACCCAGAAAAATCAAAATCCATTGAGGATATCCCCATTGCAACAATTGTGAATTTAGATGATTTTCAGGCTTTACAAACTTTAGTAATCTTACCCACAATCAGATTTCATGAGCTCACGGGAAAAAATGCAGTGTGCCACTGGGATGATGAGACAAAAGGGCCAAAGCTGAATTCCAAAGTTTGAAAGACACTCTTGTTATTGCTCTTGTATTATCTCATCCTGAGTTGTCATTTAATTTTTGTATTGCTACTGAGAGTTCAAAACCCAATGTTGTAGTCCATCTATTTCAAGGAATCGAGAGAAGCGTAGCATTTGCCATTTATGTGCCTTCAAAATTTGAACAGAATTATTCACACACAGAATTAGAAGCACGGAATATACTCTGGGGCTTCACCAAATTCCATTCCTTTTTGTATGGAAACTACGCCTTAATACATGCTGATCGCTGTGCACTCCAGTTTCTAAGGACTATTAAGCAAACTCATGGGCGTTTAACAAGTTGAGCTTGGTATGGTCAGGAAATTTCTTTCACTTTTGTTTATGTTGCTGGTGTTCAAAACGTTATTGCTAACGTTTTATCAAGTGTACCTGTTGGATTAATCAAAGAACGTGAAGTGGATTGCAGTGTAAACAATTTTAGCCTGTAGTATCTTCAGAGGTTACAATTTGAATTTTCTTCATCCCTTAGTGACATTGCCAAGGTGAAGTATAAACAACACATCAGGAAGGAGGTGAACGAGAAGTGGCATGAAGAAAGAAGTATTGCACTGAGATAATATTACTTGATACTAAACAATATTACACTCAGTTGCTGAAATCCTGACAGTTCTCTTTGGGCTATGCTTATACTCAATGATTTGACCAAAAAACTCATTTGCTCCTTAGTTATGCTTATTTTGGTCCTAAAAATGTATCGATAAACTATGTGAGGCATTTTACTTCAGCACCATGGATAACAGAATTTCCCATATTTTGATGAAGTGCAAACATTGTCAGAAAGCAAAACCGCTACTATTTCGTATGCCACTCCGCTATTTGCTATCAGTCCTCTTAAAATAAAACAATAAGCAGTTGTGTATCTTTTTGACCATATTCCAAAATTAGACCATTTTTTTCTTTTGGTTTTGTGTCAGATTAAATCAGTTTCTGACGAATTTGTTGAAAATTTCTTAAAGAACGTTGGCACATTGATACTGTTATTTCAGACAGCATACATCAGTTCCATTCATGCCACTGGCTTTGCGCTTTGCAAATTGGTCAGATCATGTGATGAGTCAGAAAAACTTTGTAGATTATATTGTTATTGGCTAGATAATACTTAATAAAATTTGCATATTCTTCAGGGTTCCACATATTATCTCTACTTCCAGTACTACAAAAATAGAAGCCACCAGACTGTGTAAAGGAATTAGTACCACTGTTAAGTCAACAATGGCTACATCATCATGAGATTTTCGACTTGGGACTCTCTGATATTAAGAATACTCTTGAGAAATGAGAAAACCTCCACTTCAGGTAGAACCAATACCCAAAGAAGTTGGATACAGAAGTATTAAAGAATGACTAGGTCACCTGAAGTTCTCTAAGGTTGTAGATACAGCAATTAAAAATAGCCCAGTGGGCAGTACAGCTGAAGAGGATTGGACATATCTAAAAACTGCAATCACAGAAGTTGTAACGAAAAACACTAAGAAGGTAACTGCATAGAAGCCATGGGTAACAGAAGAAGTACTTCAGTTGATTACTGAAAGAAGAAAGTACAAAAATATTCAGGGAAATTCAGGATTACAGAAATACAAGTTGCTGCAGAATGAAATAAATAGGAAGTAAAGGGAAACTAAGACGAAATGGCTGCATGAAAAATGTGAGGAAACTGGAAAAGAACTGATTGTCTCGAATCTACTGACTCAGCAGTGGTAACATTAAGAGTGCAATGGAAATTTCCCCTTTTAAATGCAAAGGAGGAAGCTGACAGACGGAAAGAGTATCCTGATGGCCTCTATGACGGGGAGGACTTCTCTGGTGTGATACAAGAAGAAACAGGAGTCGATGTAGAACAGATATGGGATCCAATATTATAATCAGAATTTCAAAGAGTGAAGGAGGACTTAAAATCAAACGAGGCAGAAGGGATCGATAACATACCATCACAATTTCTGAAATCATTCGGGGAAGTGGTAATACTGGTGTACTGACTGTATAATTCTGGTGGCATACCATCTGACTTTCGGAAAAACATCATCTACAAAATTCCGAAGACTGCAAGAGGTGACAAGTGTGACAATTATCGCATAATAAACTTAACAGCTGATGCATCCAAGTTATATATACAACAATAGAAAAGAAAGATTGGGATGTGTTAAATGAAAATTAGTCGGGCTCTAGTAAAGGTAAAAGTACGTGACAGGAAATTATGAAGTTTTGGTTGATAATGAAAGCAAGACTGAAGAGAAACCAAGGCACTGTCACAGGAATTGTCGACCTGGAAAAAGCATTCGACAATGTAAAATGGTGCAGGATGTTCGGAATTCCGAGAAAAATAGCTGTAAACTATTGTGGAAGACGGGTGTTATAGAATATGTACATAAGCCAAGAGAGATTAGTAAGAGTGGACTGCCAAGAACGAAGTGCTCATGTTAAAAATTGTGTAAGACAGGGATGTAGCCTATGGGCCCTGGTGTTCAGTCTGTACATCGAAGAAGCGTTTATGGAAATATAAGAAAGGTTCAAGATTGTAATTAAAATTCAAGGTGAAAGGATATTAATGATATGACTAGCTGATGACAGTCCTATCCTGAGTGAAAATGAAGAAGAATTACATGATCTGCTGAATGAAATGAACGCTTCAATGAGTACAGTATATGGATTGATAGGAAATCGAAGAAAGACAAAAGTAATGAGAATTAGCAGAAATGATAACAGTGAGAAATTCTACTACCTATGCAGCAAAAGAGCCTACGAAGGATTGGGCAATGAGGACATAAAAAGCAGAGTAACACTGACAAAATGGACCTTCCTGGCCAAGAGAATTCTACTAGTATCAAATATGGGCCTTATTTTGAGAAGGAAATTTCTGAGAATGTAAGTTTGGAGCACAGAATTGTATGGCAGTGAAACACGGACTGTCGGCAAACTGGGACAGAAGAGAATAGAAGTATTTGAGATGTGGTGCTATAGAAGAACGTTGAAAATTAGTTGCTCTGATAAAGTAAGGAATGAGCAGGTTCTGCGCAGAATTGGACAGGAAAGGAATATGTGGAAAACAATCACAAGGAAAAGGAACTAGATTATGAGACATCTGTTAAGACATGATGGAATGAATTCCATGGTACTATCGGGAGCTGTAGAGGGCAAAAACTGTAGAGGAATACAGAGATTTGAATACATCCAGCAAATAATTAAGGACGTAGGTTGCAAGTGCGACTCTGAGATGAAGAGGTTGGCACAAGAGGCGGGCCGCATCAAACCAGTAAGATGACTGATGACTTACGAGAAAAAAGTGTAGGAACAGGACATGTGGCTTGTAACTGAGAATGTGGCGTCATGATCTCTCCATTGGCATAAAGCCCAGACTGCTTTCCCATTCGGGTCTTCGGGAGGGAACTGCTAGAGGTTCAAATGGTTCAAATGGCTCTGAGCACTATGGGACTCAACATCTGAGGTAATCAGTCCCCTAGAACTTAGAACTACTTAAACGTAACTAACCTAAGGACATCACACACATCCATGCCCGAGGCAGGATTCGATCCTGCGACAGTAGCGGTCACGCGGTTCCAGCCAGCCGGCTACTGCTAGAGGGGAAGGTGTCAATGAAAGGAAGCTGGAATAACCAAGAAGCGATAACATTCTATGAATTGAAGCATGGAATGTCAAAAGTTTGAACATAGTAGGAACGCTAGTAAATGTGAAGAGTGAAATTCATTCCAGGTAAAGTGGGAAGTTGGTGTCAGTGAAGTGAAACAGGAAGAAGATGGGCATTTTAGGTCAGACGAATAAAGGATAACATCAACTGCAGCAGCAAATGGAATAATGGGAATAGAATTCACTAAGAATAGGAGATTAGGACAGAGAGGGAGCTGTTGTGAACATTTCAGTACCATGATTTTTCCGTTAAAAACCTAGGCTATGTCTAGGTGTTGAAATGGTTTTTTTCACTTAACTTTTTGTGAACGATCATAAAGTACTTCCTATTAGGATGCTTTTCTCTGTAGATTCTTTCCGCTTTCTGGGCAGTGCATTCTGCATTAAATGAATGTCTCTAAGTTCCTACAATACGTAGTGCCAAACCATCGACAACTAATGCTAAATTGCGAACAGTGGTAAACAGCACCATTGGGACATTAAATATGACAGTTTTTTGTTTTCTTTGTTTTCATGGAAGCGCTACCGGTCCGAATGACGTCTGACAGCAACTACGCACAATTATACCTAATAGACGTGCAGGCTTCCCATTGTTACAACATATATCCACTGACAAGTTTAGGTGATGGAAAGAAACTGCGCTAATGTTCATTAGAACTGCTGTAACGAGAGAAAAGAACTGGAACAATTCGAAATTCCTGGGGAAATGTATAATAAAAACGAGTCGATAAAGATCGCAGAAAGGTCAGAGGGGCTCTCACTTAACGGGCTGGAAAGGTCAGCGTTAAGCCAAGCTCAACCAGCATAGATTCATTACATGGGAACATGTAACCGAGATCCATTATATCTTTTGGGAATCAAATGGTATACATTTTAGAAAATACATCATCACGAAACCAGCAGAAGTTGCTGTAACGTGTACTTATTTACCAACAATCATCTTACTCATGCAACTATCTTCATACCCCAGATACAAGTACATCCGATTAAAGGAAGATTCCTTGTCGTCAGAGAACCACCCATTAGGCTGCTGTATTGATGTTTGCGACTTAAAGATGGCTGCCTGAGCGAAACTGATTGCTGGTAAATAAATACCCATTGCTGTTTTCATGATATTGTTTTTTAAATTCACAGAAGATGTGGAGCACTGTTTAAAAACTGTATTTTGACGTGATATTTTATTTACTTACATCATTTTATTATTTGTTTATCAAATGCAGAATAAAAACCAACGATATAATTAGATCAGAGCTTGGTAGTGATGTCAGTGCGAAACAGTGGGGATACGAGGGCAATAAGCCTGTTTTTGGCCTACTGCCCTCATGTAAACAAACCAGTGTAATTTATGACCCCAATATAAACAATCTGCTCATTAGTGCTCTTAGTTATGTTTACATAAGTCTAAATAATTACTAAATAGTAGTAGCCTCATATTAGTGACCATAAGTATGACCCAAAATGGCTGCCACTTGTGTTTATGTAAGACTAATCTTAATTAGCGTGGTTTATGATTAAAATGGTCACTTTCCTTCGCCCATTTCCTTAGACGAATAGTGCCCAACAAGGTATCTTCATGCATTACATATATATTATATAAATTAAAAACATATCGTCTATGCCCATCGAATGTTGCTTAGAGTTGTAGTTGATGTTGTTGTGGTCTTCAGTCCTGAGACTGGTTTGATGCAGCACTCCATGCTACACTATCCTGTGCAAGCTTCTTCATCACCCAGTGCTTACTGAAACCTACGTCCTTCTGAATCCGCTTAGTGTATTCATCTCCTGGTCTCCCTCTACGATTTTTACCCTCCACGCTGCCCTCCAATGCTAAATTTGTGGCCTCAGAACATGTCCTACCAACTGGTCCCTTCTTCTTGTCAATTTGTGCGACAAACTCTTTGTCCCCAATTCTAATCAATACCTCCTAATTAATTATGTTATCTACCCATCTAATCTTCATCATTCTTCTGTAGCACCACATTTCGAAAGCTTCTATTCTCTTCTTGACCAAACTATTTATCGTCCATGTTTCACATCCATACATGGCTACTCTCCATACAAATACTTTCAGAACCGACTTCCTGACACTTAAATCTATACTCGATGTTAACAAATATCTCTTTTTCATAAACTCTTTCCTTGCCATTGCCAGTCTACATTTTATATCCTCTCTACTTCTACCATCATCAGTTATTTTTCTCCCCAAATAGCAAAACTCCTTTACTACTTTAAGTGTCTCATTTCCTAATCTAATTCCCTTACCATTACCCGACTTAATTCGACTACATTCCATTATCCTCGTTTTGCATTTGTTGATGTTCATCTTACATCCTCCTTTCAAGACACTGTCCATTCCGTTCAACTGCTCTTCCAAGTCCTTTACTGTCTCTGACAGAATTACAATGTCATAGGCGACGCTCAAACTTTTTATTTCCTCTCCATGGATTTTAATACCTACTCCGAATTTTTCTTTTGTTTCCTTTACTGCTTTCTCAATATACAGATTGAATTACATCGGGGAGAGACTACAACCCTGTCTCCCTCCCTTCCCAACCACTGCTTCCCTTTCGTGTCCCTCCACTCTTATAACTACCATCTTGTTGCTGTACAGATTGTAAATAGCCTTTCGCTACCTGTATTTTACCCCTGCCACCTTCAAAATCTGAAAGAGAGTATTCCAGTCAACATTGTAAAAAGCTTTCTCCAAGTCTACAAATGTTAGAAACGTAGGTTTGCCTTTCCTTAATTTTTCTTCTAAGATAAGTCGTAAGGTCAGTATTGCCTCTCGTGTTCCAACATTTCTACGGAATCCAAACTGATCTTCCCCGGGGTCGACTTCTACCAGTTTTTCCATTCGTCTATAAAGAGTTTGCGTAATTATTTTGAAGCTGTGACTTTTTGAACTGATAGTTCGGTAATTTTCACATTTGTCAACACCTGCTTTCTTTGGGATTGGAATTATATTCTTGTTGAAGTCTGAGGGTATTTCGCCTGTCTCATACATCTTGCTCACCAGATGGTAGAGTATTGTCAGGAATGGCTCTCCCAAGGCCGTCAGTAGCTCTAATGGAATGTTGTCTACTCCCGGGGCCTTGTTTCGACTCACGTATTTCAGCGCTCTGTCAAACTCTTCACGCAGTATCGTATCTCCCATTTCATCTTCATCTACATCCTCTTCCATTTCCATAATATTGTCCTCAAGTACCTCTCCCTTGTATAGACCCTCTATATACTCCTACCACCTTTATGCTTTCCCTTCTTTGCTTAGAACTGGGTTTCCATCTGAGCTCTTGATATTCATACAAGTGGTTCTCTTTTCTCCAAAGGTCTTTTTAATATTCCTGTAGGCAGTATCTATCTTACCCCTAGTGAGATAAGCCTCAACATCCTTACATTGGTCCCCTAGGAATGTCTGCTTAGCCATTTTGCACTTCCTCTCGATCTCATTTTTGAGACGTTTGTATTCCTTTTTGCCTGCTTCATTTACTGTAGTTATATATTTTGTCCTTTCATCAATTAAATTCAGTATTTCTTCTGTTACCCAAGGATTTCTACTAGCCTTCGTCTTTTTACCTACTTGACCCTGTGCTGCCTTTACTACTTCATCCCTCAGAGTTACCCATTCTTCTTCTACTGTATTTCTTTTCCCCATTCCTGTCAGTTTTTACCTTATGCTCTCCCTTAACTCTGTACAACCTCTGGTTCCTTCAGTTTATCCGGGTCCCATCTCCTCAAAATCCCACCTTTTTGCAGTTTCTTCAGTTTTAATCTACAGTTCATAACCAATAGATTGTTGTCAGAGTCCACATCTGCCCCTGGAAATTACTTACAATTTAAAACCTGGTTCCTAAATCTCTATCTTACCATTATATAATCTATCTGATACCTTATAGTATGTCCAGGATTCTTCCACGTATACAACCTTCTTTTATGATTCTTGAACCAAATGTTAGCTATGATTAAGTTATGCTCTGTGCTAAATTCGTTTCTTACCCCCAATCCTACTATGTTTCCTGCTCTCCCTTTTCCTACTCTCGAATTCCAGTCTCCCCTGATTTTTCGTCTCTCTTCACTACCTTAATAAATGCTTTTATCTCATCATCCATTTCATCAATTTCTTCATCATCTGCAGAGCTAGTTGGCATTTAAACTTGTACTACCGTCGTAGGCGTAAGCTTCGTGTCTACCTTGGCAACAATAATGCGTTCACTATGTTGTTTGTAGTAGCTTACCTGCACTGCTATTATTTTTATTCGTTATTAAACCTACCCCTGCGTTATCCCCATTTGATTTTATGTTCATAATCTTGTAGTCACCTGACCAGAAGTCTTGTTCCACCTGCCACTGAACGTCACTTATTCTCACTATATCTAAGTTTAACCTAACCATTTCCCTTTTTAAGCCCCATTAAGGGATCTGACATTCCACGCTCCGATGCGTAGAACGCCAGTTTTCTGTCTCCTGATAGCTACGTCGTCATGAGCAGTGCCCACCACCTCCCCCACCCCCCCCCCCCTCCCCCCCGCCCGGACATCCGAATGGGGGACTATTTTGCCTCATCTACATCTACATGATTTCTCTGCAATTCACATTCAAGTGCCTGGCAGAGGGTTCATCGAACCACAATCATACTATCTCCCTACCATTCCACTCCCGAACAGCGCGCGGGAAAAACGAACACCTAAACCTTTCTGTTCGAGCTCTGATTTCCCTTATTTCATTTTGATGATTATTCCTACCTGTGTAGGTTGTGCTCAACAAAATATTTTCGTATTCGGAAGAGAAAGTTGGTGACTGAAATTTCGTAAATAGATCTCGCCGTGACGAAAAACGATACCCCATAGGCCCGCAGCTTGATTAGAAGTCGCTTGTGAGGAACGGTGTCAAAAGCTTTCCGGGAATCTAGAAACAGGGAATCAACTTGAGACCCCTGTCGATAGCGGCCATTACTTCGTGTGAATAAAGAGCTAGCTGCGTTGCACAAGAGCGATATTTTCTGAAGCCATGCTGATTACCTGTCAATAGATCGTTCCCTTCGAGGTGATTCATAATGTTTGAATACAGTATATGCTGCAAAACCCTACTGCGAACCGACGTCAATGACATAGGTCTGTAGTTCGATGGATTACTCCCACTACCCTTCTTAAACACTAGTGCGACCTGCGCAATTTTCCAATCAGTAGGTACAGATCTATCGGTGAGCGAGCGGTTGTATATAATTGCTAAGTAGGGAGCTATTGTATCAGCGTAATCTGAAAGGAACCTAATCGGTATACAGTCTGCACCTGAAGACTTGCCGTATCAAGCGATTTGAGTTGCTTCGCAACCCCTAAGGTATCTATTTCTAAGAAACTCATGCTAGCAGATGTTCGTGCTTCATATTCTGGAATATTCCATTCGTCTTCCCTGGTGAAGGAATTTCAGAAAACTGCGTTCAATAACTCCGCTTTAGCGGCACAGACGTCGGTAACAGTACCATCGGCGCTGCGCAGCGAAGGCTTGTGTACTTTACATACGACCAGAATTTCTTCGGATTTTCTACCAAATTTCGAGACAATGTTTCGTTGTGGAACGTATTAAAGGCATCTCACATTGAAGTCCGTGCCAAATTTAGCGCGTCTGTAAATTTTAGCCTATCTTGGGGATTTCGCGTTCTTCTGAACTTCGCATGCTTTTCCGTTGCTTCTGTCACAGCGTTGCCCGCCGGAGTGGCCGTGCGGTTCTAGGCGCTGCAATCTGGAACCGAGCGACCGCTACGGTCGCAGGTTCGAATCCTGCCTCGGGCATGGATGTTTGTGATGTCCTTAGGTTAGTTTTAATTGGTTCTAAGTTCTAGGCGACTGATGACCTCAGAAGTTAAGTCGCATAGTGATCAGAGCCATTTGAACAGGTTTTTTTTTTTTTTTCAACAGCGTTCAGACCTGTTTTGTGTACCATGGGGGATCAGTTCCATCTCTTACCATTTTATGAGGTTTCAATCTCTCAATTGCTGTTGCTACTATATCCTTGAATTTGGGCCACATCTCGTCTACATTTGCATAGTCAGTTCGGAAGGAATGGAGATTGTCTCTTAGGAAGGCTTGTAGTGCCACTTTATACGCTTTTTTAAATAAAATTATTTTGCGTTTGTTTCTGGTGGATATGTAAGAAACGGTATTACGCCTAGCTGCAACGACCTTGTGATCATTAATCCCTGTATCAGTCATGATGCTCTCTATTAGCTCTGGATTATTTTTGGCTAAGAGGTCAAGTGTGTTTTCGAAACCATTTAAAATTCGCGTATGGCTGTATGAGTGGGGTATTTATTTGTTACGAGACTAAAACTTTCTCTCAACTGTTCAGCAACTATATCATCAGAGTCAGTGGGTCAGTAGAAGGAGATTATTATTATCTTAGTTCAGCTGTTAAGTATAACCTTCACCCATACCAATTCGCACGGAGTATCTACATAATTTCCAACATTCGTCGGTAACACCAGATCTCAAATACTTCGTTTCTCTTCTGTTCTGGTTTTTTCGCAATCCATGTTTCACTAACATACATGTTCTGCACCAAACGTACATTCTCAGAAATTTCTTCGTCAAATTAAGGTGTATGTTTGACACTAGCAGACTTCTCTTGGCCAGGAACGCCTTTTTTCTAGTGTTACTCTATTTTTTATTTCTCATTGCTCCATCCGCCATAGATTAATGGTTTCCTTAGGTAGTAGAATTTCTTAACTTCATCTGCTTCGTGACCATCAATCCTGATGTTAAGTTTCTCAATGTTATCATTACTGCTACGTCTCATTACTTTCGTCTTTCTTCGATTTACTATCAGTCCATGCTCTGTACTCATTAGACTGTTCATTTCATTTAGCTGATCATGTAGTTCTTCTTCAATATCACTCGGGATAGGAATGTCATCAGCGAATCGTATCACTGATATTCTTTCACCTTGATTTTGATCGCACTTTCGAACCGTTCTTTTATTTTTATCATTTCTTTTTCGATGTACAGATTTAAGAGTAGTGGCGAAAGACTACATCCCTGTCTTACACCGTTTTTAATCCGAGCACTTCGTTCTTGATCGTGAACTCTTAGTATTCTCTGTTGCCTCTTCTACATATTGTGCACTAAAGAGCCAAGAAACTACTACACGTTCATAGTATCGTGTAGGGCCACCGAGAGCACGCAGAAGTGATGCTACACGACGTGGCATGTACTCGATTAATGTCTGAAGTTGTGCTGGAGGGAACCAGTATGAGCCCTGCAGGGCTGTCATTAAATCTGCAAGATTACCAGACGGTGGAGATCTCTTCAGAACAGCATGTCGCAATGCATCACAGATGTGCTCAATAATGTTCATGTCTGGGTAGTGTGGTGGCCAGCACAAGTATTTAAATTCAGAAGAATGTTACTGGAACCATTTCGTTGCAGTTCTGGACGTGTGGGTGTAGCACTGTCCTGCTGGAATTGCCCAAGTCCGTCGGAATGTACAGTGGACAGGAATGGATGCAGATGATCAGACAGGATGCTTACTTTCTTGTGACCTACAAGAATGGTATCTAGACCCATCAAGGGTCCCATATCACTCCAACTGCACGCGCCCCACACCACTACAGGGCCTCCACCAACTTGAACATTCCCCTGCTGACTTGCAGGGTCCATGGATGCATGAGGTTGCCTCCAAACCTGTACACTTACATACGCTCACTACAATCTGAAAGGAGACTCGTCCGACCAGGCAACATGTTTCCAATCATCAACAGACCGCCCGCATCTCGAGGTCGTGCGGTAGCGTTCTCGCTTCCCACGTCCGGGTTCCCGGGTTCAATTCCCGGAGGGGTCAGGGATTTTCTCTGCCTCGTGATGGCTGGGTGTTGTGTGCTGTCCTTAGGTTAGTTAGTTTTAAGTAGTTCTAAGTTCTATGGGACTGATGACCATAGATGTTAAGTCTCATAGTGCTCAGAGCCATTTGAACCATTTGAACCATCAACAGACCAATGTCGCTGTTAACGGACTCACGTGAGGCGTAAAGCTTTGTGTCGTGAAGTCATTACACGAGTGGTCCTTCGGTTCCGAAAGTCCATAACGATGATGTTTCGTTGAATGGTTCGCATGCTCACACTTGTTGATGGCCCAGCATTGATATTAGCAGCAATTTGTGAATGGCTTGCACTTCTGTCACATCGAACGATTCTCTTCAGGCACTCTTCGTCTCATTCTTGCAGGATCTCTTTCTGGCCATAGCGATGTCGGAGACTTGGTGTTTTACAGGATTCCTAATATTCGCGACACACTTGTGAAATGGTCGTGCAAGAAAATCTCCACATCATCGCTACGTCAATCATGCTGTGTCCCATCGCTCGTGGGCCGACTATAAGACCACGTTCGAACTCAAATCTTGTTAACCTTACCATTGTAGTAGCAGTAATCGTTCTAACCATTACGCCAGACATTTGTTGTCTTATATAGGCATTTACCTATCTCTCTATTTGAATACGCATGCTTATACCAGTTTCTTTGGCGCTTCAGTGTACATTACCCGTCTCTCCCTATAGTTGCCCCCCCCTAACAAACATCTTGAACCAATTTGCACTGTCCAACGCTTTTCCAGATCCTATGAACTTGTCTTGATTTTATTTTTTAACCTTGCTTCCAATATCAGCCTCAACGTCAGTATTGCCTCTCTGGTGACCAAACTGATCGTCATGTACCACATTCTGAATTTTCTTTTCCACTTGTCTGTATATTATCCTAGTCAGCAACTTCGACACGGGAGCTGTTAAGCGGATTGTGCAATAATTCCCGCACTTGTCAGCTCTTGCAGTCTTCGGAACTGTGTGGATGAAATTTTTCAGAAATTCAGATGGTATGTTGCCACTCTCATATAATATACACACCAACGTGAAAATTCGTTTATTGCCATTTCCCCAATGATTTTAGAAATTCTTCTGGAATGTTGTCTATCCCTTCTGCCTTATTTGACCTTAAGTCCTGCAAAGCTCTCTTAAATTCTGATTCTAATATTGGATCCCTTATCTCTTCTAAATCGATAGTTGTTTCTTCTTCTATCACATGAGACAAATCTTACTCTTCATAGAGACTTTCAGTACACTCTATCCACCTACCCGCTTCATCCTCTGCATTTATCGGTGGAATAACCATTGCACTCTCAATGAGACCACGCTTGTTTTTAATTTCACCCAAGGTTGTTTGGACTTTCCTATATGCTTAGTCAGTCAGTCCGCAAATCATTTCTTTTTCGATTTCTTCACATTTTTCATGCAGCCATTTCTTCTTAGCTACCCTGAGGGTCCTATTTATTTCATTCCTATGTGACTTGTATTTCTGTATTCCTGGACTTCGCTAAACATTATTGTACCTCCTGGTTCCATGATAAACCAAATTGTTTCTTCTGTTATCCATGTTTCTTCGCAGTTACCTTTTTTTGTACGGGTGGTTTTCCTTACAACTACAGTGATTGCCGTTTTAGAGGTTCCCATTCATCTTGAGTTGAACTGCCTACTCAGCTATTGCTTATCGTGGCTTCACTCTCAAAGAACTTTATGCGTATCTCGTCATTTCTTAGTACTTAAGTATCACACTTCTCCGCACATTGATTCTTCGTGACTAATTTCTTAAACCTCCTCCTCCTCTTCATCAATACTACACTGTTATCTGAGTGTAAATTTGCTCGTGGGTACGGTTTACAATGCAGTATCTGATTTCGGAATCTCTGTCTGATCGTGACGTAACCTAACGGAAATATTCCTATATGCCCTAGCCTTTTTCAATTACCTTCTCCTCTTGTTATTCGTGACCAGAGTATCCGTTATTGCTAGCTGAAATTTATTGCAGAACTCAATTAGGCTTTTCTTCTCTCATTTGTTGTCCCAAGCCCATATTCTCCTGAATCTTTTCTTCTACTCCTTCCCCAGCAACTGTATTCCAGTGCTCCACGACTATTAGATTTTCATCTCCGTTTACGTGCTGTATTATCCTTTCAGTATCCTCACACACTTTCTCTATCTCTTCAGCTTGCGACTTCGGCATGTATACTTGAACTATAGTTGTCGATGTTGGTTTGTCGTCGATTCTGATAAGGACAATATTATTACTAAATTGCTCACAGTAACACACCCGCTACCCCTCCTCCCTATTCATAACGAATTCTGAGCCTTTTATGCCGTTTTCTGCTGGTGTTGGTATTACCCTAGATGCAGATGGGCAGAAATCCTTGTCGTCTTTCCATTTCACTTCACTAACCGCTACTATATCTAGAATGAGCCTTTGAATTTCCCCTTTTAGAGTCTATAGCTTCCCTACCACATTCAAGTTTCTGACATTCCACTCCCCGACTCGTAGAACGTCATCCTTTCGTTGGTTAATCAATCTTTTTCTCACTGTCATCTCTCCTTCGGCAGTCCCCTCCCAGAGAGTCAAATAGGGAACTATTCCGGAACCTTTTGCCATTTTAGAGATCACCGTCGCACTTTTTCTATTACAAACCACATGTCCTGTGGATACGGGGTATGTGTCTTTAATGCAGTGATTTCCATTGACTTCTGCATCCTCAAGCCGTTATCATCAGAGATTCTTCCGCCTTTAGGGGTAGTTTCCCACTCCAAGGACAAAAGAGTGGGTTGAACCTATGTGTGGTCCTGCGCCATCTCTGACAAGGCCGTTGCAGAATGAAGGCGTCTACTTAGGCAACATGTCTTTGGCCGCAAATGCTGGTTATTAATCAAAATTTATGCCGTGGCGCGTTTCGACCCCGGGACCGAGAAAATAATTATTATTTATGAAAGACGCCGTCCCTAGACCACGAGTGCGTACACCTTATGGTTTTGGACGCGGTGCCTTGCAATACTGATTTTTACGACTCTTTGGGCAGTTTCCTACCCAAAGGGCAAGAGACTGCCCTTGGCCTCTCTTTGGTCCTGCTCCCACGTCGATAAGGCATTTGCCAGAGCGAGGGAGTCTTCGATTACCACCGCTAATGCTTTTACTTGAAAATTTAAGCAGTAACTAGAGTCGAACCAAGGAACCATGCTGTTTTAATTATTGATCAAAGACGCAACCTCTAGACCACGGGTTCCCGTAACAAATCTACAGCCATATCTGCATCAACATGATTACTCTGGGATTCACACTTAAGTTACTTGGAGAAGGTTCATCGAACAGTCTTAAAACTACTTTTCTACCACTCAACTCTCGAACTGCGCCAAGAGAAAACGGGCACTTAAACCCTCTTGTGTGAGCTGTGATTTCTCTTATTTTATTATGAAGACAGTCCTCCCTATGTAGATGATCGCCAGCATAGTATTTTCACGCTCTGAGGAGGAAGGTGGTGACTGTATTTTCATGAGCAGTTTCCGCCTTAACGAAAAACGCCTTTGTTTTAATGTCTGCCAACCCATTTCACGTATCATACCCTTGGAACTCTTTCCTCTATTTCGTGATAGTACAGAACGAACTGCCTTTATTTGAACGTTTCCGATGGCCTTCTTCGATCTTGCCTGTTGCGCATCCGACGCTGCTCAGCAGTATGCCATAAATACAAGCGTAGTGTAGGCCATTTGTTTAATAGATCTGTTGCATTTTCTCAGTGTTCTGCCAGTAAATCGTAGTCTTGGGTTTTCTTTACTCACAACATTATCTATGTGATCGTTCCAACACAAGTTATTCGTGGTTGCAATTCCTAACTATTCAGTTGAACTTATAGACCTTGTATTTTGTGTGATTTACCGTATAACCGAAATTTACGGGTTTATTTTGGTACAATATGGAAGACTTTAGACTGCTCACACCTCACAGATGTCCAAGCCATTTTGCAACTTGTTTTGATCATCTGATGAATTTATAAGACGTTATATGACAGCATCATCTGGAAACAGTCTAAGAGTGCTATTCAGACTGTCTCCTAAATCGTTTACGTAGGTCAGGATCTGCAGAGAGCCTATAACACTTTCTCGGTGTACGCCAGAGATTACTTCTGTTTACTCGATGACTTTCCGTCATTTACTAAGTACTACCGCACAACAGAGACGATAGTTCATAGGCACGCAATTTGATTACAAGTCGCTTGTGAGCTACAGTGTCAAAAGCCTTCCATAGTATTGTGGAATCAATTTGGCATCTCCTGTCAATAGCACTCTTTACCTGGTATTGCATTTCAGAAGGATGACATTTCTGAATCCATGTTGGCTGTCTATAAATCGCTTTCTTCAAGATGAATCATAATGTTAGAACACAGTATGCGTTCCAAAATCGTACTGCAAATCGACGTTAGCCATTGGGTTCTGTAATTCAGGGGATTGCCCCTGTATCTTTCCTTAGTCCTTAGGCACGGATCTTTAACGATGGATGCTAAATATGTATCTCTTCTATCAGCATACTCTGAGAGGCACCCGACTGATGTACAATCAGGATTGGAGGTCTTGCGTTTATTAAGTGATTTAAGTTGCTTTGCTACACTGGAACATCTACTTCTAAATTACTCATGTTTGCAGTAGACGGGCTTGGATAGGTACTATAATGTTTTTAAGAGAGTCATTTTAGGGCAGCCATAGGACACTGTATTAACCACAGCAGTATGCTGTTTTCTGCTGGGGACGGAGCATTTAAACAGGACCCAATAGAAGCACTCGGTCGCACAGTACTCGGTGTGCTAAGGCGGCTAGCAGGTAATGTCCGCGTTGTGTATCCAGTGTTCAGAATAGTAGCCTCGTGCGTGGCGCCATGTTTGCGAAATTATCGTAATGAATGTTGGCGCACTCGGAGATTTCTTGATAGTCTGTAATATACACTGCTGGCCATTAAAATTGCTACACCAAGAAGATGACGTGCTAAGGACGCGAAATTTACCGACAGCGGAAGAAGATGCTGTGATATGCAAATGATTAGCTTTTCAAAGCATTCACAGAAGGTTGGCGCCGGTGGCGACACCTTCAACATGCTGACATGAGGGAAGTTTCCAACCGATTTCTCATACACAAACATCAGTTGACCGGCGTTGCCTGGTGAAATGTTGTTGTGATGCCTCGTGTAAGGAGGACAAATGCGTACCATCTACCCTTTATTCGATCCCTTCGAAACCCTACATTTCAGCAGGATAATGCACGACCGCATGTTGAAGGTCCTGTATGGGCCTTTCTTGATACAGAAAATGTTCGGCTGCTGCCCTGGCCAGCACATTCTCCAGATCTCTCACCATTTGAAAACGTGTGGCAGAGCAACTGGCTCGTCACAATAAGCCGGTCACTACTCTTGATGAACTGTGGTATCGTGTAGAAGCTGCAGGGGCACATGTACCTGCACACACCATCCAAGCTCTGTTTGACTCAATACCCACGCGTATCAAGGCCGTTATTACAGCCAGAGGTGATTGTTCTGGGTGCTGATTTCTCAGGATATATGCACCCAAATTGCGTGAAAATGTAATCACATATCGGTTTATAATATATTTGTCGAATTAATAACCGTATATCACCTGCATTTCTTCTTGGTGTAGCAATTGTAATGGCCAGTAGTGTACTATTGTGACGCTTACCTTTCGCAAGATGTTACATAACTGCGTAATTCAGGAATCCAGAAGATGAGTCGCCATCCTGCATCCCGCAGCTACCTGTAGAGATGATCAGGCTAGATAACGCTCCAGCAACCTTGCTGTGTCACTTCTCATTCCTTGATTTTCTCTCTCTCGCTGATCTGAACGCTATGGACGCTGTCTAAATGCTAGAAAATATTCTGTTTATTATTTTTAATTAATAATTTAATTATCAAGTGAAAGCTAATTACTAATAGATGAACTCTCTTCTACCCTAATTTCAGTGACAGATTTTTAATTTCTGAAATACGTGTAAGTCTTTAGTCTACAATACATTTTAATTATACTATTCAGTTTCGCTATTTTTCTCGTGTTATGATTTTGGCATTCCCAGCATTGACCTGGATTAATCAGTGCACCAACTGGCTGCTTGATTCACAGTTGTAACCACGATCAAATAGGATGTTTCAGACGCTACACGCAAATAAGAAGAAGTTTCCGGAGTGCTATTAAAATTGAGGGTGAAAAAGTATCAATGACAAGATTCATTGATGGTAGTGCTATTATCAGTAACAGTGATGTGCAGGGCGTGTTGAATGGAATGAATACAAACTGAGGGTAAGCCGAAGTAAAACGAAAGTAGTGAGGAGTAGCAGAAATGAGATTAGTGATAAACTTGACGTCAAAACTATTGGCCAAGAAGTAAATTAGGTATAGGAATTCTTGCACCATGCAATCGAAATAACATATGACGGACGAAACAAGGAAGACTTAAAAAAACAGAATAGTTTAGGTGACGAGGAAACCCTGGTTGAAAGAAGCCTACTACACTGGTGTGCACAGCTTCAGGACGAAAGCAACTCGTATGATTTATCACTGCCAAGTGACTTACTGCGATGAAATTTGGACGGTACAGCATAGTGCGGAAGGTAAATCAAAGAAATAGTAATGAGATGAACAGAAATGACACTTTTATGCAAAGACTATAATTACGCTTAAGGCACTGCGATTGATGACGGTTTTGTAGGATTTTTCAAAAGAGGGGACTTGGTTTCATTTTGTGTGATCGCCACGGACGGCAATGCATGCTCTGAAACGTACTGCCATGTTGGTCAGAAGCCTGGTAAAGACATCTTGTGGTAGTGCGTTCCAATCCTGCCCCAGAGCGACTGACAGCTACTGGGTGTTGGTTGGTGCATGTGGACTGCAAAACGCATTCTACATGTTCTCGGTGCTAAGTCGTGGGAACTGGCAGGCAGACCGAGTAATTCCCTCGTTCCAAGAGCTCCTCCGTCGGCGCTGTTCTACGAGGCCACTCACTCTCATCCATAAAAATTAAGACCGGGTCGAATGCATCCCTGAAAAGACGCACGTGTGGAGAGAGTACAGCGTCATAATAATGTTGACTTGCGACAGTACCGAGTTCCAAGATGTGGAGGTCAGTGTGCCTATGCAACACTATACCTCCTCGCACTATAACACCTGCACCATCAAAACGCTAATGTTCGACAATGCTTGACTTATTCTCATATGGTGAGAAACTGAAACATGCGATGCACTCAGGAATATTACTTTATTGGCGGCTGTAATTTTCAGCAGCTGTAGTATTATTTTTTCAGGATAAATTCAGTCATCAGTTGCAAATATGTTTTATTATTATCTGTAACTGTTTCTCCAAATTAATTTGTCATTCTCTGAAGCTTAGTTTAGCAGAGAGTCAAGCAGATAGGCAATTTTTTCTACATAGAAGATCAATGCCACGATATGTTCAGAAATTTACATATTGTTTAAACTTCGTTTAACGATTTGCAATAACTCAATCACGTCTACGTATCTGTTGTATATATCAGATACATAGGCGCGATTATTTTGTTGTAAATTGTCAAACGATTTTTAAAATACGTACGGTATGTAAATTTCTGAACATACGCTAACATGATCTTTCTGTTAAGAAGATGGTTGGTTCAAATGGCTCTGAGCATTATGGGACTTAACTTCTAAGGTCATCAGTCCCCTAGAACTTAGAACTACTTAAACCTAACTAACCTAAGCACAGCACACACATCCATGCCCGAGGCAGGATTTGAACCTGCGACCGTAGCGCCTAGAACCGCTCGGCCACTTCGGCCGGCCTGTTAACAAGATATCGACTGCTGCTAAACTAAGTTTCTGAAGATGATAAAGTAATTTGGCGAAACCATTACAGATAATAAGAAATTTATTTGCAGCTGATGACTGAGATTTGTCGTGAAGAAATTGTTGAATGTCATCGATTTGGTGGTCCAGGTGTTATGGTGTGGGGTGCCATAGATTTGAATGGGTGTACTGACCTCCATATCGTTGAACGCGGTACATACACCAGTCAACGTTATTGTGACACTGTAGTCTCTCCACCTGAGTCTGCTTTTAGCGGTGCATTCGGCCCTGACTTCATTTTTATGGATGAAAATACGTGAACGCATCGATTTGCGTGTGTGCAGAGCAACTTGCAACGAGAGGATTTTGGGCGAATGGACTGGCCTGCACGTTCCTCCGACTGAAATAGCATAGAGCACTTCCGGGATGCGTTGGAAAATTGTAATCACGCTGTGAAGAACCATGACACATTTTTTCGCTTTTGAAAAACCCAACAGAACAGTAGTGAATCGCGGTACCTTCAGAGTAATTATTGTTTTTGAATAACAGTTTCGTTTCTGTTCGTCTCATTGCGTGTTGTTTTCGGTTACGCTGTATCGTCCAAATTTCTGCAGTGTACTGTAGTAGTTCATCCTACGTATGATCCACGTTTCTTGGCAGTGACACACTATGCGACTGTTCAAATCGCTCTGAGCACTATGGGACTTAACTTCTGAGGTCATCAGTCCTCTAGAACTTAGAACTTGTTAAACCTAACTAACGTAAGGACATCACACACATCCTTTCCCGAGGAAGTATTCGAACCTGCGGCCGTAGCGGTCCCTCGTTTCCAGACTATGCGACTGTTACTTTCATCCTTAACTTGTGCGCACCATTGTAGTATCAAACTTCGGCCTCAGTAAGAGGAAGAAATTTGTTCAAATGCACGTCTGGAGCACATCATTGTTTGTAAGTAAAGTGTGGACTGTGGGAAAACCGGAAACGATCAAAATGTTTGAGACGTGGTGCGATACGATGCTGAAAATTAGGTGGACTGACATGATAAGAAATGAGGAGGTTGTCCGAAATTTTGGCGAGGAAAGGAACATACCGAGAATACTGACAAAAAGAGGAGACAGACTGATATGTCACGTGTCAAGATATCAAATAATGATAGGGAGCTGTACCATAAAAGCTGTAGGGGAAGAAGGATACTGGAATGCATCCAACGAATAACTGAGGATGTTGGGCGCAAGTGGCACTGAGGTAAAGAGTCTGGCACAAGAGAGGAATTCGTGGCAGGCATCAGAGAACTCATGACCCAGGAAAACGCACTCAAAACTAATTTAATCTGTGTGGAAACCATACCAGATATGTGAAGCAATAACAACGAAACTTGCCAAAAATTACACTGAATTTCTTCAGAAAACAAATGACTCATTCCCGTCCTGATTCATATTAAGGTAAAGTTCTTACACACAACATGCTTATGCAAGAGAACTACTCTCCGCCTTCACCACTACCTGCTGGAAGATATGAATACCAGTGTTTCAGATGGCGCCTTTGGTCGAGAGGGCTGTAGTATTATGAAACAACGGATTTGACCGACAGCCTCCTACAATCCAAGGGCAGCGAGATGCGAAGCATCTGCATTTAATTTATGTATAAATTAGCTTATGATATATACTTACACGCTTATATTAATGTTGGTCATATGGCCTAAAGTATCTCGCAAGGACGAGAAATAAAAATAATAAAACCGCAGCAGTTAGTGACTTGTTACACACAGTGAACTAATTGCAACAGTTACGGAATTAAATAAATCCGTCAACTTCCCATACACAAATTCAGCCAAAGGCATCAAACCTGTGCTTATGGTTTCCAGACATTAGACAGTAGCATAGTAGCATCCTGCATATGCACTAATATGCATACACCCATGATTTTAGAAATATTCGAAATGCACGGTGTATATTTCTTACGTATTGATATTTCTCCACTTTCTTAGAAAGTAAAATTATTTTGTCTGAATGATGTCACATAGTTTCTCGACATTACGGTCATTTATGCCCATGTTTATTTCGCTGAACGAAAGCGTGACATATTGTTGCCACCTTTGCTAATCACATGCACGCCCAAGATACATGAAACCAAGCTCATTAATCGCTATTGGAAGAGGAACTTGCAAACAGAATATAAGAGCGTCATCAAGTTCATATTTTCAAATTCTGAGATTTAAAGTTGTCAGCCAAATTACTTTCTGATTCTACTGCGTAGGTCGATCGCCAAAACAAAAAGATTTTAATCTAAAAACTAACATTTTCGTATCACCAGTCTGCTATGAATAGCTGAAGTATTTATATCCTCTTGCGAGACATCTCTTTGATCTTCAGTCATATAACATGACTGAAATGCATAAAGTATTTTGAAGACGTCGTAATCGTATTTTCATATTGTAACGCAGCATGAAGGGGAAATATCTTTGTGTAGTACCGTTTTGGGTCGAACGTAACAAATGTGTGAGAGATCCCGCAGCCCAGAAAACTGTAAAATTAACTGCCTATTAGAAGACAAATAATATGTTGGAAAAAATGGTTCGTTGCTGCATTAGTTTATTCAGGTCAAATTTAAATTATTTTATTAGTTTTTTCTCGTCCTGGCTGCGCTGTCGAAGCTATACTGCTATCATTACAAAGCTGTTAACAGATACAGAGGATCTAAGGAATAACCGGAATGTTCCATGTTTTCAAACAATCTTATTCTATTAATGAAACATACAAATGCAGATATACACAAATAGAAACGAATAACATCGATTCAACAAGCGAAAATTAAGTACATAATCAAAGCCGAATTAAATCTGTACATGCTTCATGAGTACATTCCACAACTTGTCATTTTAAACACACATTAATTGTAATAGTGTTCTACACATAAACATATGCTACAAAGTAAAGGTAGTTCTGACTGAATGTGTTACATTCATTACGATCTGTTCTATGAAACTGCTTGATATTAAAACATTTTGGACTGTTTCTTTGGTGGGGCGAGGCATAAGGTAAGTGCATCTAATCAGTCTGTTATAAGGAGCGTTAGTTCAGTGAAGTTGCTTGTTGAGAGTAAGCTGCTTCTCATATATATTCAAAACGTGCCACAGAAGTGCGACTGAAAACTCCTTTAATTCCTGCAGAACTATCAGTCTCTTAATTTTTTTTATTTCCTTAGAAATAGCAAAGGCCTCTTCGATACTAAAAATTAATTTTCAGTAAATTTCTTGCTTATCAAAATTGAACATATCCAAAATGTCTTATTATGAGCAGTAAGTCCAATCTATAATACTTTGTTGTATTACAAATAACACACTTGTATACACATAAAGCATTCCAACTGGAAAGTTATACGGGAAATTTCTAAAACTATTAAACACACATATAAAGCGTCATTATATTCATTATTAACATAGGAAAAACTACACAATATAAAATTGTTCACTAAAACGACAGAAAGGATGTGTGAATGCTGCTGCTAGCTGTCTGATTCACCGTTATTCTGTTCCAGTATTCGCACTCGTCAACAACAACACAAAACCTTTGAATTAGTTATGAAACTTATAGGTAACGGCAAAATCGCATTTGCAAAATACCTATAGCGCTGTCAATGGTATTGGAACATTCAAATTTTAAATTAATGCTGCATCCGAAAGAGTCTCAAAAAGCTTTGCCGCAAAATCACATCGCTATGATGTGTAATATAAAGAGAATGAACGTAGCTCTTCGATTCGATATGGGACTTGTGCGTATATAATAGACTGAAAACAGGTTTCCACTTCATAGACTGTCCAAGTGGAGTACTAATAGACAGGAAATGAAAACCACGTTTCGACAACGGAGGTTGAGGAGTAGAGAAGAAACGTGCACATGGCATCTCAGTTTGCCATAGTTCGAAAACTTGGCAAAATACTCGTGCAAGCAGCATTCATATAGGTTCACAGCCCGCATATGAGCACAGTTGGACCAGCAAATTGCGCGTCGTTGGTGTCGGGGAAGCAACGGCGTCATTTAGCTGCAAAGGATACTCGTCTCGGTCGGAGGGAAAAGCCTGCATTAGAGTATGACGCGGGAAACTAGAAACAAAGTGGTAGATTAGCCAATGGAAAAGTCGTAGAGAATGTTATATTTTGTGCTAAATCATAGTTAAAAAATTTTCTCATCGAATTATGTTTTCTTTCAAATGAACTGAAAGCCCGTAGTCCATGAAACGAAGAGTAAACACAATATCTCTTTTTTAGCAAAGTCTAGAGGCTTTGGTAGACAGAACTGGTGGTACTAGGAAACTTATGAAACTATCAGAAGTAGTGCATTACCGTCTCAGTTTTAAGGTAGTTCCTCAAACCAACTAGGGTTTCAAAGAAGAACAAACCAAATAAACCTCTCGCTTACGAATCCACCCCATCATACATGTGGTATTATTCCCATTCCCCAACACACAAAAGGAACTCGACGGCTTCAGCGGCTCGTGGCACAGTTAAGAAATATTAGGATTTTTTTCTGTTTAATTACACATACTGTCCGATTGTCTCCTTTTGCAAAAAGATTTTTCTCTGTTTTCTTTTTAAATTTAAAATTACAAAAGGAAAATACTTGGATGAAGTGAAAAGTATCACGCAGTCCATAGGAAACAGTTAAGACCAAACTATCGTGGGTCTTCTATACACATTTAAAACATCTAGTACAACAATCACGTATTACAATTCGTAACTATTAAATATATGTGGGACCTGCCCTCAGATATATGAGACCTAAATCCATATTGATACATATACGTGCACCCTTGCACACGGTTATACACATTCACACACACACACACACATATATATATATATATATATATAATAGATATATGTTGTATAGGTTATGCATCTAGAACATTAAAACGACTTCTCTTTGTCAAAAATACTCTAAACACATCTACACAACAACAATGAATATTTACTTTCGACAACTAGCACCTAGCTACAGCAGTAACATTTTCCACTTTGACATTCATATTCTGTTGGTGATCTCATATGAATTTGCAAGCATTTTACGCTAACTTTTCTGTTCAACCATACATGCGTGAACAACTAACTGTACAGATTTGTCCTTTCAGAAGTACTGGTTTCGGAATCCCTCCGGGAACCACAATGGTAAAAATAAAATCAATAATATAACTTTCACACATATTATAAGGGGTAAAATTTTCACGCATGAAACAGATGCTACACGCGTTCTTCCTTGATCTAGTCATCTTGACACACACATACACACACACACACACACACACACACACACACACAAGTACACACGCTTCTCACGCAGTAAAGTAGTGACAGTGAACAGTCGTGTCACACTGCTGCCGCCAAATTGCTCCGTAAGCGCTACACATTCGGCCTGGCAGCGAGATCTGACCGTTGCGTTCATTGCAGCGGGTGACGCTTACCCTGTTCGCCGAGAGTGGCGTCACCACCAAATTGGCAGCTAAAACGCTAAAAATTATTTTCTCTTACAAAGTCGTGCAGCGTTAAGCTGAACCATTTGCGGGAGACCTGAAGAGTTCGATTTGAGAACTCGCCAGGCCTTCGCAAATGTACATATAACTTCCCATGACATTCAAGCTATTGTGCGATCGAAAAGAATCGCATTCTCTCTCTCTCTCTCTCTCTCTCTCTCTTTCTCTCTCTCTCTCACACACACACAAACACACACTTAAACACACACGTACATTGGGAGCTCTCTGAGAACTGTATTACGACAAAGTTTTCCCTTTAATTACAAAGGTCACAAATGTTGTTACAAAAGCGACACACTGTCTCGTCTCGGACTCAGTGGCGCTGTAAGTGAGGCGCTGAAGTGTCCTCCAAATATCATTTGCAGAAATTAAGGAGATCTGCACCAAAGAAGAAGTGAATGCTCTAAAACTAATCGCTTTGGTGTATACAAAATTTTTGGTGAACGTTTCTTCATGTATTTGTAAGCGTTTAATGTTTTATCGCATGTCTTAAGCGGTGATTCTCTTTTTAAATATTTTTACAACAGTATAAAAACATAAGGCTCACTGGTATACAAGAGCTACAGTTAGAAGCTACACAAATTTTCAAACATATGAGGACATTCTGGTATTAACTAGTGGTTTTGTCAAAAACTAGAAATATTCCTCTTGCGTTAAAAATGAAATAAAAAATACGAACAATCTCACCTGTAGAAATACGTCTCTTAATATCAGTTCTACAGATTTGTATTAAAAAAGTTCTGTACAAAAAGTCATTGGTCATCGTCAGTTTATGTGCTAATTAAAAATTTACATCGAATTGCCGGCCTGTCGGAGGCTGCGTTCTTCGGAAGTGTCCGAGGAACTGGGAGTCGAATTTCCTGCCACACGAGCACCAGGTGATGCCAGCGTCTGCTTGAGGGAGAGAGGCGGGGAAGGAGGGTGGGAGGAGAGCTGCTCGGCGTCGGCGTCGGGACGGCGGGCGTCAGCGTCGTTGGGGCGTGCGGTCTGCTCCAGAGTGCCACCCCACTGCCTTCGGAGCGGCTCCCTGGGTCAGCCACTGTCCCCGTTCGGCCTGAAACATCAAACCACGCACTCTATATGCCAACATTTCAGTTCTGTCATGAACGAACCTTGGGAATATAAACTGAAACAACAAGTAACTGTAACCATTCACATTTATTTTCGACGATCGTTCCAGAGGGTTATACCACTATAGTTTGATAGGGTTATGCCAAATACGAAACCAAGCATTTGTCGGGGGAACTTGTGTCACTGTCTCACAGTAATGGCGTCAACCCTGGGCTACCAAGGTGAGGTACTGTATGTATTTCTCACTCATTTTGCTTTTCAGTATTTTTGCTCACAACAGATCTCATCTACATCTACATCTACATTTATACTCCGCAAGCCACCCAACGGTGTGTGGCGGAGGGCACTTTACGTGCCACTGTCATTACCTCCCTTTTCTGTTCCAGTCGCGTATGGTTCGCGGGAAGAACGATTGTCTGAAAGCCTCCGTGCGCGCTCGAATCTCTCTAATTTTACATTCGTGATCTCCTCGGGAGGTGTAAGTAGGGGGAAGCAATATATTTGATACCTCATCCAGAAACGCACCCTCTCGAAACCTGGCGAGCAAGCTACAACGCGATGCAGAGCGCCTCTCTTGCAGAGTCTGCCACTTGAGTTTTATAAACATCTCCGTAACGCTTTCACGGTTACCAAATCACCCTGTGACGAAACGCGCCGCTCTTCTTTGGATCTTCTCTATTCCTACGTCAACCAGATCTGGTACGGATCCCACATTGATGAGCAATACTCAAGTATAGGTCGAATGAATGTTTTGTAAGCCTCCTCCTTTGTTGATGGACTACATTTTCTAAGGACTCTCCCAATGAAGCTCAACCTGGTACCCGCCTTACCAACAATTAATTTTATATGATCATTCCACTTCAAATCGTTCCGCACGTATACTCCCAGATATTTAACAGAAGTAACTGCTACCAGTGTTTGTACCGCTATCATATAATCATACAATAAAGGATCCTTGTTTCTATGTAATCGCAATACATTACATTTGTCTGTGTTAAGGGTCAGTTGCCACTCCCTGCACCAAGTGCCTATCCGCTGCAGATCTTCCTGCATTTCGCTACAATTTTCTAATGCTGCAACTTCTCTGTATGCTAATCTTCCGCGAAAAGCCGCATGGAACCTCCGACACTATCTACTAGGTCATTTATATGTATTGTGAAAAGCAATGATCGCATAACATTCCCCTGTGGCACACCAGAGGTTACTTTAACGTCTGTAGATGCCTCTCCATTGAAAACAACATGCTTTTTTTTTTTTTTTTTTTTTTTTTTTTTTTTTTTTTTTTTTTTTTTTGCTGAAAACTCTTCAGTCCAGCCATACAGGTGGTCTGATATTCCGTAGGCTCTTACTTTGTTTATCAGGCGACAGCGCAGAACCGTATCGAACGCCTCCCGGAAGTCAAGGAAAATAGCATCTACCTGGGAGCCTGTATCTAATATTTTCTGGGTCACATGAACAAATAAAGCGAGTTGGGTCTCACACGATCTCTGTTTCCGGAATCCGTGTTGATTCCTACAGAGTAGATTCTGGGTTTCCAAAAACAACATGATACTCGAGCAAAAAACATGTTCTAAAATTCTACAACAGATCGACGTCAGAGATAGAGGTCTATAGTTTTGTGCATCTGCTCGACGACCGTTCTTGAAGACTGGGACTACCTGTGCTCTTTTCCAATCATTTGCAACCTTCCGTTCCTCTAGAGACTTGCGGTACACGGCTGTTAGAAGAAGAATGTCTTTGATACCTTAGATTCCAACTAATCTTTTGACAGACGGTGACTTTCCCCACAGCAGATATACACCTGTATGAAGTGGTTTTTCACTATCAGAATTGTTGGCACTCCACGTACCCCAGTGTAGTGTTACTGCAAACATTTTCTACGTCTGTTTTTATTAGTCTGTTTTAATAACGATATAAAACTGTTCTAGTGTTCCAATAACAATAATAATGACAATATTATTTCTAATGATAATAAACTATTCATGATTAAATATAAGCTGGTCAGAATAGAAGTAGGTGAAAGACAGATTATTGAAGAAACTACGAAGACCCGGGTGAAACTTTCCCCTTTTACAGTTTTAAGTAATTGGAATAAGTGTGTTCTTCGGAATAAAGGTAGTTGTGGGAATGAAAAGAAAACATCTTTAAAAATGAACCGAATGTTGTGAAATAACAATCATGAATTTATGACACATCCTTCTATATACTTTTATAAACGTCCAAAAATGGGTTTAGCATCTTGGATGCATGTCGCGGCTTGTAAGATGGGCAAAGATCAGCGACTCTCTGTAGTAACTTATAATTTTAACTCGACAAATATTTTCGGTTTCAGAGAGCCGTAGTAGCAATATGTAAATCACAATTTAAAGCAGAAACGACAAATATGTTTGCCGTTTCGGAAAGCATATTCGTTAAGGAAAGTTAAGTTGTGCGACAGACAGACATAATGGATTATCATAGTTGTCACTGTTATTATCTTTGAGGATGCTGTATAAAAATTATCCAATTAATAACTACTTTATTGGTATTTTCAATAAGATAGCATGATTCAAATGGCTCTGAGCACTATGGGACTTAACTGCTGAGGTCATCACTCCACTTTAACTTAGAACTACTTAAACCTAACTAACCTAAGGACATCACACACATCCATGCCTGAGGCAGGGTTCGAACATGTCACCGTAGAGGTCGCGCGGTTCCAGACTGTAGCGCCTAGAGCCGCTCGGCCACTCCGGCCAGCAAGATAGCATGAAAAGGGAGTCAAAGTAGCTTTGTAAATACAGGTATGAAGCTGGGCATCCATCATGTCCTTTTGCCTATGATAGTTAAAATTTTTCGGAAACATTACGTTTTAGGGCAGAATCGGTATGGAATGTCAAAAACTGGTTAAAAACTTTCTAATGATACCTCTTTCATCCTTGCACGATTAATACGCGTTGAAAAAAAAGGATGATAACTTGAGAAATAATGTATATGATAATGGGTGCAGTACCAGAGATGGGGAAGAAGATATTTACGAAAATATGGAGAAATTTTCTCTAGTAACTGGAAAGCAAAAATTAATCTTCCTTGAACATATCCAAATAAATGAGAACAGTCAAAGAAATAAGAAAAGAAGTAGAAAGAAACACCATCAAAGAACCGGAAATAACAAAAGGAAAACAATCCTACACATACGTGCTAACGATTTCACTCGAAAAAGTTTTGCCTAATTAATAATACTTGCGATCTGATTACAGTAACAACAACACGGTGTATTTTACTCTGAAAATTTCTTGTCACGCGTGCAAAAAAGAGTACTCCAGAATCCATCACTAAATCCTCCATTTCTACTACCATACTGTCTGTAACTGCTTTACAGGTATTAAAGGTACTTTCAATCCGTCTTCGTAACTAGTAAGAATACGCATCTAGCATATCAGTTACAAAATCTGCTACAAAATCTACGTCTGGGTCATTGGAAATGCCTTTGACATTAGTTCTAAGGGACACATTGTAGCAAGAAAATACAATATAATCCGCTCAACGTTTGGAGGCCAACTTAAATAGTAATGGTATGAGAATCATAACCACCAGTACAACACAGACAAAAATACGTATTCTTTCCCTCCATTTCACCTCTATATACCCTTTCCTCTCTACTCCATTTCTACAACATGAAGTGAACACAACAACTGGCAGTCATGTTGGCAACACTACACACAACGTAAGGAAACATTATCAGGGTACTTTGTAATACTTTATTTTAACAAATGAGTAATGCTACAATCAAAGTGAAATTAGGATTTAGAAAATCAGTTTCAAAGGCAGAAAAGACCTGAAAATATTTTTGCAGACAACACTCCGAGGTGTGTGCGGAAATAAGAAAAAATGCTGTAAGTAGCAATCACATTTAAATACGTTTTGAAACAACCTGTTATTAGATCTACTAGCAAACAAAAATTCCAATTATATTTAATTACAGACTGTTGAAATTCGTGGTGAAACCTTAACCTGTCATTTCTTTCGCACAATAAGCTGCTAGTTTCGGTCAATGACCTTTATCAGACTAAGCTGGCATAAACTGGCATAAATGGCAGAAAAGTAATCATGAAAAATAAATGAGAGCTGAAAGTTTCACGATGAATTTTAAGAATTATTTGGCAGCTTAATATCCCCACCTACAAATATACATAATTAAAGACCTTTGACGAAGTTTTAAGTGAAGAAACAAAACGTGCATGCCAAACCATATATGCCATTTGTGAAAAGCAATTGCAAAGATAGATTTGAAGTATCTTTAGTAATTATAAAAGAGCTTGGACATTTTGTTATTCCAGTCGTGATCTGCTATTCTGCCTTTAACAAATGACAAGAAATAAGGATGATTCTAGATCGCGATTACACGGTTACGAAAACCCTTCAGCATTCATTATGTGAAAACAGTCTATGTAGAGTACATGTGAAAAAAATTAAATATATTTGTAACAAGCCCAAATTAATATTTTGTGTTGTTAGCCTTCTTACTCTTTACACAATATACAGAAGTATATTAAATACGGTGCTCAAGATAGGGGCAACAGAACCGATCATGATTTTCTATGCTCTGGTAATGTAAGTTCGAAAACGCTCCATTGCAGAACTGCCGCCATATGTAGCAGTGATACCAGCAACGGTCTCGTAGGCCTGTGAGGATTCATTCTAATATGTCCCAGGGTATAAAAGCTTTACAATTATTTCACGTGTTACTTATATTCGGTAAGTTTAATCTGTTACTTCTTTATTTAATTAATAATACCAGAGGGCAGACGTACAAGAATGGACTTTACTGTAATAACAGATCGGCAAATAGAATCTAAAGCATTGACGCAAAAAAAACTAATTGAAAACACTCTTATGTTCTATACAGGGTGTTACAAAAAGGTAACATTTGTGGGATGACGAGAATCCGCATGCAATTGTGCAATCACGTCAACACAGATTTACTGTGAACGTTTGGGCACGGATTGTTGGTGAAGTCTTGATTGGGCCCCATGTTCTTCCACCTACGCTCAATGGAGCACGTTATCATAATTTCATACGGGATACTCTACCTGTGCTGCTAGAACAGTACAACACAACATGTGGTTCATGCACGATGGAGCTCCTGCACATTTCAGTCGAAGTGTTCGTACGCTTCTCAACAACAGATTCGGTGACCGATGGATTGGTAGAGGCGGACCAATTCCATGGCCTCCACACTCTCCTGACCTCAACCCTCTTGACTTTCATTTATGGGGGCATCTGAAAGCTCTTGTCTACGCAACCCCGGTACCAAATGTAGAGACTCTTCGTGCTTGTATTGTGGATGGCTGGGATACAATACGCCATTCTCCAGGGCTGCATCAGCGCATCAGGGATTCCATGCGACGGAGGGTGGATGCATGTATCCTCGCTAACGGAGGACATTTTGAACATTTCCTGTAACAAAGTGTTTGAAATCACGCTGGTATGTTCTGTTGCTGTGTGTATCCATTCAATGATTAATGTGATTTGAAGAGAAGTAATAAAATGTGCGCTAACATGGAAAGTAAGCGTTTCCGGACACATGTCCACATAACATATTTTCTTTCTTTATGTGTGAGGAATGTTTCCTGCAAGTTTGGCCGTACCTTTTTGTAACACCCTGTATATACGGTGTCTGTTCTTTTGGACGTGTGCGAAAGAATGGAGACCATTTTGATTTTCCAGCCACTATGCACCAAGACGAAAGGAATTAAAGACGTTAGCTGCCAGCTGGCAATCATTTACACTCCTGGAAATGGAAAAAACAACACATTGACACCGGTGTGTCAGACCCACCACACTTGCTCCGGACACTGCGAGAGGGCTGTACAAGCAATGATCACACGCACGGCACAGCGGACACACCAGGAACCGCGGTGTTGGCCGTCGAATGGCGCTAGCTGCGCAGCATTTGTGCACCGCCGCCGTCAGTGTCAGCCAGTTTGCCGTGGCATACGGAGCTCCATCGCAGTCTTTAACACTGGTAGCATGCCGCGACAGCGTGGACGTGAACCGTATGTGCACTTGACGGACTTTGAGCGAGGGCGTATAGTGGGCATGCGGGAGGACGGGTGGACGTACCGCCGAATTGCTCGACACGTGGGGCGTGAGGTCTCCACAGTACATCGATGTTGTCGCCAGTGGTCGGCGGAAGGTGCACGTGCCCGTCGACCTGGGACCGGACCGCAGCGACGCACGGATGCACGCCAAGACCGTAGGATCCTACGAAGTGCCGTAGGGGACCGCACCGCCACTTCCCAGAAAATTAGGGACACTGTTGCTCCTGGGGTATCGGCGAGGACCATTCGCTACCGTCTCCATGAAGCTGGGCTACGGTCCCGCACACCGTTAGGCCGTCTTCCGCTCACGCCCCAACATCGTGCAGCCCGCCTCCAGTGGTGTCGCGACAGGCGTGAATGGAGTGACGAATGGAGACGTGTCGTCTTCAGCGATGAGAGTCGCTTCTGCCTTGGTGCCAATAATGGTCGTATGCGTGTTTGGCGCCGTGCAGGTGAGCGCCACAATCAGGACTGCATACGACCGAGGCACACAGGGCCAACACCCGCCATCATGGTGTGGGGAGCGATCTCCTACACTGGCCGTACACCTCTGGTGATCGTGGAGGGGACACTGAATAGTGCACGGTCCATCCAAACCGTCATCGAACCCATCGTCCTACCATTCCTAGACCGGCAAGGGAACTTGCTGTTCCAACAGGACAATGCACGTCCACATGTATCCCGTGCCACCCAACGTGCTGTAGAAGGTGTAAGTCAACTACCCTGGCCAGCAAGATCTCCGGATCTGTCCCCCACTGAGCATGTTTGGGACTGGATGAAGCGTCGTCTCACGCGGTCTGCACGTCCAGCACGAACGCTGGTCCAACTGAGGCGCCAGGTGGAAATGGCATGGCAAGCCGTTCCACAGGACTACATCCAGCATCTCTACGATCGTCTCCATGGGAGAATAGCAGCCTGCATTGCTGCGATAGGTGGATATACACTGTACTAGTGCCGACATTGTGCATGCTCTGTTGCCTGTGTCTATGTGCCTGTGGTTCTGTCAGTGTGATCATGTGATGTATCTGACCCCAGGAATGTGTCAATAAAGTTTCCCCTTCCTGGGACAATGAATTCACGGTGTTCTTATTTCAATTTCCAGGAGTGTATTAAATCACACTGCCGTACCTTTATCGTATTTGTTCGTGTGTGCCCCAAGTAAATTTTATGCCAAGTCGTGCGGCCGTTTTAGGTGGCGCCTTTGTTCAGAGTTAAGCAGTGACGGACTGTGTACTTGCTTTGGCATACTTCACTGGCGTTACACGTGGTTTTACTGTATCTTGTGTCAGCATCTTATTTAAATTTGTTTATGGTCGTTGGTCTTCAGTAAATTGTTTGGTAAGGGATGTGGCTCTTGTGAGTCCTTCACTCTGCTGAGTGTTCGGTTTTGTATAGCGAACGGCATGGCAGTTTTATTTTTCTTGTTTATTACGGGTTCTATGAGCGTGTGCTGCAGTTGCTTTACTGTACGATCAGCAGAAAGGTCACGCGTTTTTTTGTGGCTTCAACTCGTGTTAGTGAAGAAGGTGAAACACTGGGAACTGAATGAATCTGTAAACACCAAGGGTTCACACCAGGGAGAGCCCGCACGCGCCAATAGAAGGTATACTTGTTGTCTATTACAAGTAGTCAAAGGAGTTAACAAAGTATTACCCCTGAGATTATTCCGTAACACGCTTTCTTGTAAAGAGATTGGTATGTGAAAAATGGTTCACATGGCTCTAAGCGCTAGGGGAATAACATCTGAGGTCATCAGTCCCCTAGATGTAGAACTACTTAAACCTAACTAACCGAAGGACATCAAACACACCCATGCCCGAGGCAGGATTCGAACTTGCGACCTTAGCAGCAGCGCAGTTCCCGACTGAAGCGCCGAGAACCGCTCGGTCTGTGCGGTATATTACTCTGCCTGGATACTGGTTTGGCGTTGGAATGCTTACTTTAAACTAGTACTTCTTTTTTGGTGCTGAAACGTCGGCGCGTTAAGTGTGGGGACGCCTGTTTGCTCCTCATTTGGAATATGGCAGAAATCCGCTATCATATTGCTTCTAACGTGCCTTAATATTTTCTGTGTGTGTGCATTGATGTATAGTTCTTGGTTTGCGTTGTTAATGTTGTTGTTTAATGCACCGTCTTACTGCTAGGCATTTGTCTTGTCATTGAGCTACTTTCATGTTTCTTAAGTCCTGGCCTTTGAGGCCGCTCGAAAGACGCTTTACGTGTATAATGAAGACCGTCCCTTCTAAGCACTTTGGTGAGTGGAAACTCAACCATATGTTAGGTCGAGGCCTGTCCCGGTCAGATCGTTACATTAAAGTTCGCCATCCTGAATTTGTTTTTACGCGCTGCGGCGCCAACGCCAAATGTGGGCAGTTGTAGTTTACTTTTACTGATCACTAGTTAAGCTGTTATCAACGTGACGTAATTATTATTGTAGTGTGTTGATTACACTGAGAATTGTTGCTTTGTGTTTGAGATTATGAATATTACGGACTTGTGTTAGTCGCTTCTGCTTCCTTATTGCGTTATCTACGGTAATTATTGTTGTGTGGTTTGGGTTATTTGATCGTTGTGCCTCGAATTAGAAAGCCGTTGATTTCTGCAGTGCGGCTCCACCATTTAAAATTTCCCATTTCAAACAAATTTTTAAACATCTGGTGAAGTATGGATGCACTATAAACAGAGATTTACTTTTCCTGTATTTCTTTTATTGGGTAAATATTTGCTATCTGAGATTTGTGGACCTCTCGAAAGAGTTTCTTTTTTCCTGAAATTGTTAACAAATTTGTTGTCATTCTTATACTGTGCCTGTTTTGGTAGCAGTGCCTTGCCGCTGCAATCCTACGGTATCTCACTACCGCCAAAGTGATAATACGCAGTTCGACAATACCGCGCAGCTTGATGCACCTAGTCTGGCCGGCATACCAAAAGGATTCCACGCACCCTTCTTGTTTTTAACAATGGTCTTTCCACAATGGTGCATTCCTCACCTAACCCCAAGAGACGCTCCGCTGCTGAAATAGGTGAGTGCATGATGGTAGATAGTATGTAATAAGCTCAGTAAGATTGGCCGATGTTGAAACATTGCCGAATGGCAAAAGGAAGCCGTAGTGTTTTTCCGTACCCACGACCAGCCGGCCAAAGTGGCCGAGCGGTTCTAGGCGCTACAATCAAGAATTGCGCGACCGCTACGGTCGCAGGTTCGAATCCTGCCGCGGGCATGGAAGTGTGTGATGTCCTTAAGTTAGTTAGGTTTATGTAGTTCGAAGTTTCAGGGGACTGATGACCTTAGAAGTTAAGTCCCTTAGTGCTCAGAGCCATTTGAACCATTTCAACCCACGACCAAACTGTGAATGGAACTACCCGATTTGTTGGTTCATCAACAGTCTGTAGCAACGCTTAAGAACAGTGGTAGTAAATTCTTGTAATCGACAGGCGGCGGAGACGAGTATGTCTTCTCTGTGACGACTGGTTTCAAACTCAGCAGGAATTACTACTTTCTCGACTAGTTTCCGAGCGAACACTGCAACAAGAACTGTTTGCAATAGACATTCTGTGGGGTACCTGAGGAAACGAAACTGAATACAGAGACACAATAAAGATGCATGTCTTGTGTGGGTCAAGCAACAGAGACGTTGGACAGCTGGTGGGTGGAGGCGAGTAGTCTGCCGCAATAAGCTGCCAAATCAGCTCTTTAGACAAAAATTGTACAAGGCTTAGATTGCACCGACTGCCGACGAGTCGTTTAGTCCGCGATGTGTCTGGCGTGCTGAGTTGTTTTGGGTGTATCCTTCGTACCACGGCTTAGGCTGACTTATTCAGGTTGCTGTGAACATGAACAAGAAGGCTTGAAAGTCTCACGGTCATGCATTCTTACTTACTGATCGTTGTACAATGAATTTTCGACGGCGTAACGTGCCATCGGGTTCCTCCTGCTAACACCCTGGACCAGTGGGTGCGACATATTTACCGGTCGTCTCCTCGCTCTACTGACCCCGTGTATGGAGCGCGCAGTGGGCCGCCCGCCGTGGTGGGGTAGCTCACGGCCGGGAGTCGAGCAGCGGGCCTCAGTCTGCTCTCTGCCTTCGCCGCACTTGGTGTTCCGTTTCCGCAGGGACTGCAGCACTTTCATTGCGGGAGCACTTGACTAATTTGAAATCCACTGGCCTTGTTTATGAGATTCTCGTGTAGCCGCATTTCCATATCCTCCTTTCTTACACCTGTTTCGCAGGATATTTGTTTCTTCGTATTTCATTTTATGATTTGTTTGACGGCAATGTTGAGCAATTACTAATTTTGTGGACCACTATAGGTCGGTTTCCTGCTAGTGTTCCGTGCACCTTCCTTCAATTGTGCGAATGGTTTGTACGATATCTTCATCCCGCATTCGCATAGTATGTAACTCATTACAGATTTCCCGAGTCCCATGTCGTCTTTTAGTGTCTCTAAAAGGGAGGCGGAGATATCGCACACAATGTCTAAGTTACCCGTCACCACCATCCATCGTCGGTTAAGACAATATGGAGTAAAATCATGATTTAACGTAAAGAAAAACCACTACCATCACGAATTCACCATATTCACACGATGATAGGCCGGAGGAGAGGCTCTCCAAGCCATTACACACACTCACACCAGTTTTCAGAACCACAGGTCAGCTACGCGGAAGACAAAATGTCACAGGATGCTGGATATTCCTAGACAAAGGAGTGAAAACCCAGCCAATTCGGTACCGAGGATGTCAGTCAACCATAGTAAACTGATGACGATGGCAAGCTACGCCGTCGAACATTCGCCCTGGAAAGATCAATCAATCCGGCTGCATTCTCGATATACGTTCAAGTAGCATCAACCATCACTTTTATTTCTGCATTGTAGTCGACCACAATTTGCCCTGTAATACTGCAGAGCGTCAGGTAACTTGAAACATCTTTTCATAAATCGCAAGCAACTGTTTCATCCGCCAAACTGAAAAAAATTTTGATACTCTTCATCTTATTTGAAGCAGTATCTATTGGAACCACCTGGTTGATTAGTGTGTTGCCTACTCTACATAATTAGTTCCAGTTTCATAAACATATAAAGCTAAATTTCTGTTTGGTGTCCATATAAATGACATTTGTCACATGAAATACTATTGTCAATTAGTAGCAATATCTGTTTCGTTGAATGCGAGATATGTTACACTACTGGCCATTAAAATTGCTACACCACGAAGATGACGTGCTAAAGACTCGAAATTTAACCGACAGCAAGAAGATACTGTGATATGCAAATGATTAGCTTTTCAGAGCATTCACACAAGGTTGGCGCCGGTGGCGACACATACAACGTGCTGACATGAGGAAAGTTTCCAACCAATTTCTCATACACAAACAGCAGTTGACCGGCGTTGTCTGGTGAAACGTTGTTGTGATGCCTCGTGCAAGGAGGAGAAATTCGTACCATCACGTTTCCGATTTTGATAAAGGTCGAATTGTAGTCTATCGCGATTGCGGTTTATCGTATCGCGACATTGCTGCTAGCGTTGGTCGAGATCCAATGACTGTCAGCAGAATATGGAATCGTTGGGTTCAGGAGGGCAATACGAAATGCCGTGCTCGATCCCAATACCCTCCTATCACTAGCAGTCGAGATGACAGGGATCTTATCCGCATGGCTGTAACGGATCGTGCAGCCACGTCTCGATCCCTAAGTCAACAGATAGGGAAGTTTGCAAGACAACCATCTGCACGAACAGCTCGACGACGTTCGCAGCACCTTGGACTATCAGATCGGAGGCCATGGCTGCGGATACCATTGACGCTGCATCACAGCCAGAAGCGCCTGCGACGGTGTACTCAACGACGAACCTGGGTGCACGAATGGCAAAACGTTATTTTTTTTCAATGAATGCAGGTTCTGTTTTCAGTATCATGATGGATGCATCCGTGTTTGGCGACATCGCGGTGAACGCACATTGGAAGCGTGTATTCGTCATAGCCATACTGGCGTATCACCCGGCGTGATGGTATGGGGTGCCATTGGTTATGCGTCTCTGTCACCTCTTGTTCTCATGACTGCACTTTGAACAGTGGACGTTACGTTTCAGATGTGTTACGACCCGTAGCTCTACCCTTTATTCGATCCCTTCGAAACCCTACATTTCAGCAGGATAACGCACGACCGCATGTTGGAGGTCCTGTACGTGCCTTTCTGGATACAGAAATGTTCGAATGCTACCCTGGCCAGCACATTCTCCAGATCTCTCACCAATTGAAAACGTCTGGTCAATGATGGCCGAGCAGCTGGCTCGTCACAATACGCCAGTCACTACTCTTGATGAAGTGTGGTATCATGTTGAAGCTGCATGGGCAGTTGCACCTGTACACACCATCCACGTTCTGTTTGACTCAATGCCCAGGCGTATCAAGGCCGTTATTACGGCCAGAGGTGGTTGTTCTGGGTACTGATTCCTCAGGATCTATGCACGCAAACTGCATGAAAATGTAATTACATGTCAGTTCTAGTATAATATATTTGCCCAATGACTACCCGTTTATCATCTGCATTTCTTCTTGATGCAGCAATTTTAATGGACTGTAGTGTAGATATCATTGCAGCATGAGGACACGTCAAAAACTAACGGACAGGCAGACTTTCAAGAACGGAAACAAGCTCATCATGACCGCATGGCCAACCGGGCGGGCCAAAATAAGGGTCATGTGACACTGTCAACATCAAGGTTGTATCAGTTAGAGCTCAAGTACAATTTAAGGGAGGAAAAAAAAGAAGCGCCACTAACGAATTATTGAAATTTGACGGAAATCGCTAGATCGATGTGCATGCACAGGGGCTTGTAGAAAAATTAGACGATTTATTCAGGAGAAAGACCTTCAAAAACTGAGCAAGTCAGCAATGGATGGGTTGGTCCACGTGTGGCCCCTGTGGTCTGGGTATTAACTGACAGAGCTGACGAATGTCCTCCTTAGAGACGTCGTGCCACATTATGTCAAAACCCTAGCATGCTGGAGGGGGGCAGCTAATAATGCTCCAAACCTTGTCAGTTGTGGAGAAATCCGGTGACCTTGCTAGTCAAGGTAGGGTTTGGAAAGCACGAAGAAAAGCTGTAGAAACTCTCACCGAGTGCGGGCGGGCATTATCTTGCCGAAATGTAAGCCCAGGATGGTGGGGTGTACAATGTCGTCAACGTACCGCTGTGCTGTAACGCTGTCGTGGATGACAACCAAAAGGGTCCTGCTATGAAATTTTTAATAGCCATCCGGAACATCACTCCTGGCTGTAGGGCCATGCGGCGGGCGACATCCAGGTTGGTCCCCCACAACTCTTTGAGCTTCTCCAGACATGTCTTCCCTTGTCGTGGGGACTCCATTGTAAGCTGGTCTCATCACTGAAGTCATACCAAGCCGACTATCGCCTACCGTACGACCCGACATCTAGGAGTGATGGTCTGGGGGCCACTTCTTTTCATAGCAGGAGCTCATTGGTTGCCACCCGCGGCAGCCGTATAAGACGGTGGTACGTCGGCGATGTTCTATGCTCCGTTTTGTTGCCTCTCATAGCCATCCGGGGCTTACATTTCAGCAAGACAATGTCCGCTCGCACATGCGGGTGTTTCTACTGCTTGTCTTTGCGCTTCCAAACCCTATTTTGGCCAACAAGGTCACCGGATCTCTCGCCAATAGAGGACGTTTGAAGCTTAATGGGCAGGGCTATTCCATCAGCTCGGGATTTTAACGATCCAACGCATCAGTTGGATTCCATGATACCCTCAGGAGGACATACAACAACATTAGTAATCAATTACAAGCCAAATAACTGGTCTCATGAAGGTTAGAGGTGGAGCAACGCGTTGTTGACTTGCTAAATTTGTAAGGCTTTTTCTCTTGATTAAATTATCTTTTTTTTTCAGGAATTGTGTTTGTCTGTACACGTACATCAAATCTACCGATTTCCATCCCATTCAGAAATTCGGTTAATTCCTTCGTGCTGCTTAGTCTTTTTCTTTATTTCCCCTTGGAGTGTATTAATACTGCACGTTTCCGACCCTTCCACAATTTTTTTTTTTTTGTAATCAGACTTACAGAAGTAAAACTGTAGCACAAATTATAGTAGAAATTCAAATTTATAGGGTCATAAACATTAACAGACACATCTTACATATTATATGGCCAAACCATTTTCAGAAGTGGCACAATAAATTAACTATACTATAACTGCCAATTAATTATCTACGAGATGCTTGCAGTAATGAAGGGGGCAGTCGAATGAAAACGAGACATATGGAAAAAGTAAGTAAAATATTTGATATTTCATATATAATCACAAACGCTGTTAATATATTTATCCCATTGTGAGCCCAGGCACTCACGCCTTCATCGGAAATTGTTTTCGGTTGCCTACGGAACCACGATTGTACATAGGCGTGAACCTCTTCGTCCGAAGCAAATTTACGGCCATGAGTGTCTTTCTCTAGGACTCCACAAGTATGGAAATCTCGGGTGGAGAGATCGAGACTATATGAAGAGTGTATAAGTGCTTTCCAGAGGAATTTCTTCAACGTAACGAAACAACCTTGGCAAAGTGTCTGCCCGCGAGTACATTCATGATTCCAGAGGCAACTTAACAGTTGGATGAATGTATTAACAATTAATGACGATTACATTTGAAATAATAAACGGTTTACTTCTTTCCACCTGTCTTACATTTGACTGCCCCTTACATTGTTAAAAGCTTTCACGCGACAGCCCCAAGTAATTGATAAAGCTATGAAATTACGGTTGTCCTGGCGAGGAAGTTCACCAGATCTCCCTCCAGTTCAGCACGTACGGGACATGTTTAAGGACGAACTCACACGTTCTCCACTGCCTGCGATACCAGTTACCGAATTGAAACAAAAGGAGCAAGATGCATTGGTCAGTCTACCATAGGATGCCATTCGCTACGTATATGATCGTTTACATGCCAAAACACACGCCTGTGATCCCGACAGAAGGAGTACGCTGTGTACTAATGGGACTGTTTGAGCGCCCTTTACCGTGAAGTTTCTGTTTCATTTGACCTGCATTTGTTACTGTATAATCATACAATTATGAACTACCCGTCACTTCACTTGTCAATAACATGACCTGGCCCCTGAGAGTGCTACATTTTTCCCGGCTGTATATGATACTCAAGATCTCTTGATTCTGAATAAAGTCCATTATTTTCTTGACATCTATTTTCTGTTGTAGCTGATACTGTAAATAAATGCGCTGTAGGATGTGAAAAATCTGCGAACCCGCCAGCACGAGGTAAATAACACATGTCATTCCACTTCACAGATAATTTGAAATGACTGGGTATGTGATTACAAACTGGAGGTTTTAAAGTAGACAATAAGTACGGATTCTAGGTGCTGAAATCTCCATATAACTTTTTTTTACAGACATTACCTTTTTTGGCTTGTTGCGGAAATTTCTTGCATTTATCATTGTTCTCACATTTACATTTGTATGTTATGTATCAAATCTGAACCATTATAATTACTGGGAGTAGCAATGTATAACCACTTTTTGCGTTAGATGGAATGGGAGTATGAGCAAATTCCATTCCCACGTCATCGGTCGTCAACCCCTTCAGTGCTATCGTCCGACACACAATGAGTTGGCGTCCCTTCAAATATTATACACTCCTGGAAATGGAAAAAAGAACAATTTGACACCGGTGTGTCAGACCCACCATAATTGCTCCGGACACTGCGAGTCGGCTGTACAAGCAATGATCACACGCACGGCACAGCGGACACACCAGGAACCGCGGTGTTGGCCGTCGAATGGCGCTAGCTGCGCAGCATTTGTGCACCGCCGCCAGTTTGCCGTGGCATACGGAGCTCCATCGCAGTCTTTAACACTGGTAGCATGCCGCGACAGGGTGGACGTGAACCGTATGTGCACTTGACGGACTTTGAGCGAGGGCGTATAGTGGGCTTGCGGGAGGCCGGGTGGACGTACCGCCGAATTGCTCAACACGTGGGGCGTTAGGTCTCCACAGTACATCGATGTTGTCGCCAGTGGTCGGCGGAAGGTGCACGTGCCCGTCGACCTGGGACCGGACCGCAAGACGCACGGATGCACGCCAAGACCGTAGGATCCTACGCAGTGCCGTAGGTGACCGCACCGCCACTTCCCAGCAAATTAGGGACACTGTTGCTCCTGGGGTATCGGCGAGGACCATTCGCAACCGTCTCCATGAAGCTGGGCTACGGTCCCGCACACCGTTAGGCCGTCTTCCGCTCACGCCCCAACATCGTGCAGCCCGCCTCCAGTGGTGTCGCGACATGCGTGAATGGAGGGACGAATGGAGACGTGTCGTCTTCAGCGATGAGAGTCGCTTCTGCCTTGGTGCCAATGATGGTCGTATGCGTGTTTGGCGCCGTGCAGGTGAGCGCCACAATCAGGACTGCAAACGACCGAGGCACACAGGGCCAACACCTGGCATCATGGTGTGGTGAGCGATCTCCTACACTGGCAGTACACCTCTGGTGATCGTCGAGGGGACACTGAATAGTGCACGGTACATCCAAACCGTCATCGAACCCATCGTTCTACCATTCCTAGACCGGCAAGGGAACTTGCTGTTCCAACAGGACAATGCACGTCCGCATGTATCCCGTGCCACCCAACGTGCTCTAGAAGGTGTAAGTCAACTACCCTGGCCAGCAAGATGTCCGGATCAGTCCACCATTGAGCATGTTTGGGAATGGATGAAGCGTCGTCTCACTCGGTCTGCACGTCCAGCACGAACGCTGGTCCAACTGAGGCGCCAGGTGGAAATGGCATGGCAAGCCGTTCCACAGGACTACATCCAGCATCTCTACGATCGTCTCCATGGGAGAATAGCAGCCTGCATTGCTGCGAAAGATGGATATACACTGTACTAGTGCCGACATTGTGCATGCTCTGTTGCCTGTGTCTATGTGCCTGTGGTTCTGTCAGTGTGATCATGTGATGTATCTGACCCCAGGAATGTGTCAATAAAGTTTCCCCTTCCTGGGACAATGAATTCACGGTGTTCTTATTTCAATTTCCAGGAAGTGTATTTTCTATAACGTACCAATTGTTTAGGTGTATCATTTAGATTCCCTACAATTCCTCTAGTTAGACTGTGTCAGGGAAGCGCGTGTAATACGTATATTTAAAATATTTTTCTTTAAAGTTTCATTACTTTCAGTTTTGCTGTTCTTTTATCATGTTGTGTGAAATTCAGAACATAAGTTTTCGTTTTCTTTGAAACCTTATTTATGACAGACATAAGAATTTAAGAAAAAATTTAAGAAAAAATTCCTTTTAAGTGGCAGGATAAGTAAGGTGGCCATATCCTCGGAGACCTCAGCTGTCACCCCATATTTTTATTAAAGCCCAGATGATTAAGGAATTCTTTGAATATCCACATTGGCATTCAACTCAGTGCTCCTCTAATGTAGCTGTTTGCTCATAAAAGTACCCTGAAGAAAATAATTTGTACAGAAGAAGATCAGATGTTTTGACGACCACGGAAAAGGCGCTTGTTTGTTGCCTTGTTGCTGTCAGTCCCTGCGAGTGTCCCATATGATTATGACGTTGAAGCGCAGGTGGTGTACCCGGGGGAAACAACGCCAAGTGACTGCCGATCAGACGGTAGCAGTGGAGGGACTGGCCACGGGTGGAATGGGAGTGTGAGCAGGAAAGTCACCGCACAAGGAGCGAGACGCTCAACTATGGCTTGTTGCAATCTTGAAGGTAAAAAAGAACTCATTATTGTCACGCTCCAGTAACCATGTTTACAATCATAGAAGATGGATCATGGTACACTTTGAGCAAAACGACTGTGGGAGTCAGTGCTCACGTATAAATACTGGACTTTGGAGATAATTTCACTAATATTTCATTTTGCTGTCAGATTAGACAACACAAGATTAAAACCGTTGTCTAAATAAAAGTAAAAATTGACATTTACGGGGGTTGTAAACAACAACAGACAGTTCTTATACGGCAGAACAAACTTTCGGAAGTGGTGCTATTAACTAAATATACTACCGTGGCCAATTTTCCGTGCGCGATATTCATGCAGCAATACTATACATGTCTTACTATGGCAAGTAACGATGCAGCCACCAAAAAGCATTATAAATGGAGATAAACTATATTGATTACGAAAAGCTGACTGACAAAGGATAGAAAGAAATGGATCCTGCGCCATTGGGGAAATCTGAACAGCAATATCCACGCCGAGTCTCCTGGATGGCTTACCTTCACACCTTGAAAGGACCTGGCACCGGATTGTCTGGCGACGCTGTGGTGTAAGGTGAGAATGCAGCTCTTGTATTCTGCTGTGATGCCAGGAAAGATAAGTGTCCATCTGCCGACACGTAGTACAGCCGCGGTCACCAACACTGGATACTCCGATGACCCCATTTCAGATTGAAGAAGAGTCAGTCACTTGCACCACCGTTTGATCTGCCACCAGTCGAAGAACTGCAAGACTTGCTCACTGAGGAGGTAAATATGAAGTTTTCTGATTTTATCCATAGTGCACTCTTCACACCGCAAAGTTTTGAGACATCTCTCTTTAGTTCAGTTAAGGATAAGTGTTAGTTTCTCAGGGAGGAAACGACGCACCTCTTTTCAAATATTTTCAGCTACATTTGTAACCAAATAATCAGTTCGTCTTATATACAACATTGGCGGACAAACCAAAACATTTGATTAGGCGCACATGTCAACAGTTTAATTCCTGAGTGTCTAATTGTGACGTTGAGATGCACAACACCGAATATGTGTATACACATAAATACATGTAAGATATACATATGTACATATATTTATACATGCACAGACTTACTCAGACAACATTTACACCTACTACAACATGCATACCCGTGTCGCTACAGCGAATGACTACTTTCGCAGATTCGCGACCGCATACAAACACTAGAGCTTCTGAAAATGCAGTTTGGTACGAACGTTTTTACGCGCTGGGCGGAGGGTTTTGTTGTATACAGGTCAAAGAACAAATCCTTTGAAATTTCAAAGGACTTTGAGTGGCAAGTCTCATTTCTAAGCAAACTCTCGGCTACATGGCTCACAAAAATCTAAGAAACATCGAACAAGCTCTTATATACGCGGTGAGAGGACTAAATGAAACATAAAGAGCTATTTTCCTATTCTGCATTTCTGTCTACAGAAATAAGTACCCGCGACAATGGAATTAAATAGTTATTAAAGGTTTTGACGTGCTTTAATACGAAACAAACAAGGAAATAGTTTATACAGGTGCCTCACAGAATTTGTAATCACTGCTGTCAACCACAAAGTATCTTAACGGCCAACAGAACCGATTAACTGTAACCCGATATGCTGTACGGTTTTTACCATATTCTTCTGAAGTCCAGCAAAGTGAGATTAAATAGGGAACCATGACACTCCAAGGCTTATTAGTCCATGAAATAGGAATATGAATCAGTTAAATTTCTCAAGCAATTAACAGACTTTTACAGAATGAATTTTTATTTTGCAGCCGACTGTGCTCCGATTTGGAATTTCGTAGCATATTAAAACTGTGCGTAGAATCAGTTTCTAGTGCAGAAGACGAGTAGATTTACAATGACAGATGTAGTTTTAGAGAAATAAGGAAATAAGAGTAGCTGTCGACTTAACTGGCATCTAGTTATTCTGCTTTCATAAACCTGAAGGACCCTTTGGACTAGGCAAACGGTTTCTAGTACGGTTACTGGACCGAGAGTATCTGTACAGAAACAAACTGAAAACATTACGTCCTGCTGCCAGCTCTGATATTGCTCTTAAACGCTGTATGTCACCATTACAGTCGTGAAAGAGAAGAGATGAGCAGTATCCACAGACAACGACTGTTGCTTGGTCAGCAAAAGAAGTGATACTGTCTCCAGAATGTTATTGTTTCTTTTATTTTTGAAATTAACAGCTTAAGATTTTGAAAGAGGATGAGAGAGCGCTACTGCTTTGTGGAATAAGACGAGTGTTCAGAATGTAGAATGCAGTGCCTGCTTCGTTCGAAGTTATACAACACCGAGTGCAGAATGTATGTAGCGTTGGGGGATGATGGCTCGCGAGGTGACCAAGTATCATAGATTGAAGTAAGTCATTAAATTTAAAGTGGTGGGTTAAATGTATATGTCACAACTACAGCAAAAATACGATCAAAACGGATTGAAAATACTGGGAAATATTCCGAGTAGTGTCTACGAGTGATTTCAGTGTGAGGCTAGGATTACTGTATGGCGTTAACTCTAGCCGTTCCCGACCTGCTAGAACGAGCTTTTCCGGCGGACCGTCATCTTAAATGAACTGCCGTGTCACCGAAGATAGAATTTGTCCGAATATGTTTGGCGGGGAATCACTCAGAAATAATGAGTCTTAGGCTGCTTCATAAAAATCTCGTATCTGATCCCGATCAGAGGAATTTTGTACGCTTATTTCGACGTCTTGAGGCATTAGTGATTCAAAAATGTTGTTCCCTGCATCTGAAGTTTTTTCTAGTCTTTGTTCCGGAAACCTATAGCTGTTAGAAAGACTCAATGAAATCTTACTCGCTCTTAGGACCAAAGTGACGATTGTTTTCCATCCGAAGGGCTCGGGGTGTTCTTTGAAAAAATTAGAACATACTACTTACACTTTTGCATGTGAAAGTTGGAAAATATCAAGAGCTTAGACATCAAGGATAACTTACTTCGTTTGAAACATTTTCTCTGCTAACATCAACATTGACAGCAGCTTATTTAAAGAACTTGATATTCCAGTTCCGGCCGTAGACATTTCGGTTGTATGATGGAGACTTTCATAGCCTTTATTTTCATCCTTGGTGGTTTTCTTTAACATAAGCATCAGGCCGTCGTGTAAGGCACGATCCCGCACCAAAGCAGATGTACACAGAATTTCTTGCAGCTACGGTAAGTGTATATTGCAAACAGTAAAGGAAGCATTAAGTTCCTGCTTAGAGAACAGAGGACTGATTGTCACATGAGCAACATGCATAAATGATCAGTTGCAATAGCACCAAATGTTTTTTTTTTTTGGATACTATAGTTTCATCATCATCCAATCATTACTGTGTTAGGATGTACAGGGATACAATAGAAATCCAAAAGCAGGAAAGCAACTTTAATAGAAATAAGATGCGAGCCTTAAGGCTAATTAAAGGAAACAGAACCAGCTATTCCGCAGTACAAGCACCAAATAGCACGTGGGCGTCCCTCTGCAATCATAATCGGCAGTATAACGACGTCACGACCCGACTTTTGCGCTGTGACGTATAAACAGTTAGGTATCTATAGCTTGCCTAATTGAGAAAATACGGATGTCTCCAGCGTTATTAAACGAATGATTGGGCACGGAAATATGCATTGGACCAAGGTCTAACGATCGTAAAACAAATATACCCTGAATCTTGAATTTCCGTACGTCCCTCTTCTAGTGGGCTCTAGACGGCTGTTACATTTATATGTAGTAACGTTAACACCATTAACTGCATCCACTGGAGTAATTTACAGAAATCTGATTTCCGTGTCACAATAGTTTCATGCCCCTCTATTGGTCTGGGTAATTAGGTTTACAAAGGGAAGTCATTTCCATATTTTTTGTGGAAGACCCAGACACTATCGGCGTCAGCAAAACTCCACACATGACAAATAGGTTGTGGAGTTTTGAGGATGCCTATGGTTTCCGGGCCTTCTTAAAAAAAAAAAAAAAAAAAAAAAAAAACGGGGGGGGGGGGGGGGGGGAGTGGCGATATTTCCTTTGATTACCTGGGCTCACACAGGGGCATGAAAATCGTAATACAGAACCAGTTGCATATATGCATATAAATGAAACCAATAATACAGCTCATGGCGTTAACTGTGCTACATAGAACGTTGTCGAATATTTCATGGAGTCTTCTAGGTGCAAAACTTACTGCCAAGAATCAGCTAGACCTACTGTGTAACCAAAGGTCTGAGAAAAGATAGCGAGCTACTCAATTCCACACTGTAATGGGGCGGGGAACAAGGCTCTATCCGACGGCACTGTTGACTCAGTTTCTACACTTTCTAGTTGACGGGCAGCGACTTCGCTGTTCTGAGGCGCTCTGTAGTGGGTGAGCGATCTACGCAAAGTTATAGTCTCTTGGTGTACATGACTTACACGTTTTCGATTTTTCTTCTCCTTATTTATACAATAATAGACATAGACTTACTACTTAAAGTAGTATTAGGTGCAAAATATACAATTAGCCGTTAAAAGTTTCGTATCATTCCCTGCAGTACAAAATACTAGGCGTCTACCGAACTGCAGACACAGAGCGGGGCGTCGTTTCCTCCCCGGTAAGGGGCGCGCGGCGGCGCTTAGAAGCCGAAGTCGCCGCCGCAGTCCATCCCGTAGTCGCCGTCGTCGAACCCAAGGTCGGCGTAGTCCTCGTGCACGTACGTGGCCGAGTGGTGCTCGTTGTTGATGACGGTGTTGTTGACGTCGTAGTGGTTGTGCACGTGCACGTCGCTGGCGGCGTGGTGCCAGCCCCAGCCGTGGCCCCAGTTGGTGAGCGCCGCGCCCATCATCAGCCCCGTCGCGAAGTCGGCGCCGCCGTTGCCGCCCACGTAGTGGTCGCGGTCGCGCACCACGATGGTCGTGTTGCCGGCCGGGGCCGGCGCCGGCAGGTAGCCGTTGGCCGCGCCCACCGGCACCGGGGCGGTGAAGGCGCCCGCGCCCACACCGCCACCGACGCCGACGCCGACTCCGCCGCCGACGACGCCGACGCCGCCCACGGTCGCCAGGGGTGACGACAGCAGTGCCGAGTGCTGCTGGTGCGCGTATGGAGGCGGCACCTCGCCCGGCATTGCTGCGACAGACCACATCGTCAGTCACCACATATATACGTGCTGTGCACATGTAGCGTGTGCAGGTATAATCTACAGGGAAATGAAACCGTTGGAAATTGAAATTATAGAGCAGTCACATCTTGTTGTTATTGTTGTGGTCTTCAGTCCATAGACTTGTTTTATACAGCTCTGCATGCTACTCTATCCTTGTGCAAGCTTTTTCATCTCCCAATAACTACTGTAACCTACATCCTTCTGAATCTGTTTAGTGTATTCATCTCTTAGTCTCTAGGATTTTTATCCTCCACGCTGCCCTCCAGTACTAAATTCGTGATCCCTTGATGCCTTACAATATGCCCTACCAGAGTGTGTGTGTGTGTGTGTGTGTGTGTGTGTGTGTGTGTGTGTGTGTGTGTGTGTTTGAGGTTTACGGGCGCTAAACAGCGTGGTCATCAGCGCCCACCTACCAGCCGATCCCTTCTTCTAGTCAAGTTGTGCCACAAATTTCTCTTCTCTCCAACTCAATTCAATACCTCTTCATTAGTTATGTTATCTACCCATCTAATCTTCAGCATTCTTCTGTAGCACCACATTTTGAAAGCTTCTCTTATCTTCTTGTCTAAATTATTTATCATCCACGCTTCACTTCCATACATGGCTACACTCCATACAAATACTTTCAGAAACGACTTCCTCACTCTTAAATCTATCCTCGATGTTAAAAAATTCTCTTCTTCAGACATGCTTTCCTTGCCATTGCCAGTCTACATTTTATATCCTCTCTAATTCGATCATCATCAGTTATTTTGCTCCCCAAATGGCAAAACTCCTTTCTACTTTAAGTGTCTCATTTCCTAATCTAATTCCGGCAGCATCACCCGATTTAATTCGATTACATTCCATTATCCTCGTTTTGCTTTTGATGATGTTCATCTTACACCCTTCTCTCAAGACACTGTCCATTCCCTCCAACTGCTCTTCCAGGTCCTTTGCTGTCTCTGACAGAATTACAAGGCCAATCCAGATTTTTATTTCTTCTCCATGGACTGTAATTCCTACTCCAAATTTTTCTTCTGTTTCCTTTACTGCTTGCTCAATACACTGATTGAATAGCATCGGGTGTAGGCTACAACCCTGTCTCACTCCCATCCAAACCACTGCTTCCCTTTCATGTCCCTCCACTCTTATATCTGCCATATGTTTCTGTATAAATTGTAAATAACTTTTGGCTCCCTGTATTTTACCCCTGTCACCCTCAGAATTTGAAAAAGAGCATTCCAGTCAATATTGTCAAAAGCTTTCCTAAGACTACAAATGCTAAAAACGTAGGTTTGTTTTTCCTTAATCTATTTTCTAAGTCGTAGGGTCAGTATATGCCTCACGCGTTTCCTATATTTCTACGAAATCCAAACTGATCTTTCCCGATGTCGGCCTCTACTAGTTTTCCCATTCGTCTGTAAAGAATTGTTAGTATTTTGCAGCCGTGACTTATTAAAATACCAGTTAGGTAATTTTCACATTTATCGACACCTGCTTTCTTTGGGATTGGAATTATTATATTGTTCCTGAAGTCTGAGCGTATTTCGCCTGTCTCAGACATCTTGCTCACTAGATGGTAGAGTTTAGTTAGGCCTGGCTCTTCCAGGGCTATCATTAGCTCTAATGGGATGTTGTCAATTCCTGTGGACTTGTTTCGACATAGGTCTTTCAGTGCTCTGTCAAACTCTTCACGCAGTATCGCATCTCCCATTTCATCTTCATCCACATTCTCTTCCATTTCTATAATACTGTCTTTAAGAACATCGCCCTTGTATAGACCCTCTATATACTCCTTCCACCTTTCTGCTTTCCTTTCTTTGCATAGAACTGGATTTCCATCTGAGCTTTTGATATTCATGCAAGTCGTTCTCTTTTCTCCAAAGGTCTCTTTAATTTTCCTGTTGACAGTATCTATCTTACCCTTAGTGATATGTGCCAATAAATCCTTACATTTGTCATCTAGTCATCCCTGATTAGTCATTTTGCACTTCCTGTCGATCTCATTTTTGAGACTTTTGTATTCCTTTTCGCTTGCTTCATTTACTGCAATATATTTTCTCCTTTCATCAATTAAAATCAATATCTCTTCTTTTGCCCAAGGATTTCTATTAACCCTCGTCTTTTTACCTACTTGATCCTCTGCTACCTTCACTATTTCGTCTCTCAAAGCTACCCATTCTTCTTCTACTGTATTTCTTTCCCCCATTCTTGTCAATCGTTCCCTTATGCTCTCCCTGAAGCTCTCTACAACCTCTGCTTCTTTCAGTTTATCCAGGTCCTATCTCCTTAAATTCCCACCTTTTTGCAGTTTCTTAAGTTTTAATTTACAGTTCATAACCAATAGATTGTGGTCAGAATCCACATCTGCTCCTGGAAATGTCTTACAGTTTAAATCCTGGTTCCTGAATCTCTGTCTTACCATTATAAAACTATCTGATACCTTCAAGTATCTCAAGGCTTCTTCCATGTGTACAAACTTATTTCCTGTAAATTTCTTTTATCCACGTGTTTCACTCGACACATGCGACCAGCTGCGAAAATTAAGCAGACAAATGTCACACGTTACATATCCAGTGTCGGGAAAAAAATAGCAAACCCAAAAAGTAAGTAATACAGAGTAATGAAACTTTCGGGAGTGTATTTGTCTAGGTAATATACATGATCAACATTGCAAGATCACTTAAGCGCAAGATAAGCCATTGCAAATGAGAAATGCTGGTACATTAGTAACCCATGTAACTGGCAGACTGTTGAACTTAAGCATTCCAACGTCTAGGCATTGTGTTGCACAGGTGCCTGGAGGCAGTGTGTGGGATCGAGTTCCAAAGCTATTAGACTTGGTCGGCTGTTTGTGGATGATACTGGAGTTACCGTGTGATGATGTGCCATATGTGCTCGACTGGAGACAGATCAGGTGATCGAGCAGGAAGAGACACAGACTGCAGAACACGTTGTTTTACAACAACGGTTTGAGAATGAGCGTTATCCTGTTGGAAAATACTCCTGGAACGCTTTGCATCAATGGTAGCAAAACAGGTCGAATCGCCAGATTAACATTCAGATTTCCAGTCAGAGTGAGTGGAACAGCCACTGGTGTGCCTCTTGCTGTCGCATGAAATCGCAGCCCACACCATAACTCTAGGGGTAGGTCCACTGTGTGCAGCAAGCAGGCAGGTTGGTTGCAGGCCCCGAACTGGTCTCCTTCTAATCAGCACACGGGCATCACTGGCACCAAGGCAGAGCCAACTTTTTTCAGGACAGATCTCCACCCTGCCCTCCAATGAGCTGTCGCTTAACACCGATGAATTCGCAAAACGGCGGTTGGCTGAAACTTCTTGGCAGATTAAAACTGTGTGCCAGACCGAGACTCGAATTCGAGACCTTTGCCTTTTGCAGGCAAGTGCTATACCACTTGAGCTACCCACGCACGACTCACGCCCCGTATTCACAGCTTTACTTCCACCAGAACCTCGTCTCCTACTTTCCAAACTGCACACAAGCTCTCCTGCGAATCTTGCACAACTAGCATTCCTGGAAGAAAGGACAGTGCGGAGACATGGATTAGCCATAGCCTGGTGGATGTTTCCAGAATGAGATTTTCATTCTGCAGCGGAGTGTGCGCTGATATGAAACTTCCTGGCAGATTAAAACTTTCTTCCAGGAGTGAAAATCTCATTCTGGCGGTTGGTTGTTTGGAGTTAGTTGAATGCACGCTACAGGGAGTCGGGTTCGGAGCTGTCCTACAAGCAATCGATTTGTAACAGAACTTTATCCAATCCATGGCGGTGTGATACAGCAACCAGTGGTATCAGTATGAAAGAGTAGCTCTGGCACATCGTACTGCATCTGCAATAGCAATCTGAGAAGCAGTTGGCCCCACATTGACATAACGAAGAGGTACAAATCGATTTGAAAGAATAAGCATTCTTGGTTGCAAACTGGATTTTAATTTTATTTGTCCACCAATGACGCATTTCGCCCAATACAAGGCATCTTCACATTCGTCTACTAGAAAAAAATCCTACCTTTCGTATGAATGGCGTGACCTACATTTAGCAATATTGGCTAGCAATAAAAAATAAAACAAGTTACGGACAAAATGTGGTGCTAAGCACATACGGTGCCTACTGGGACATTTCCGTGGTCGGCTTCCTATGTGGTTAACACCATATTTTGCCAGGTTGTTGTTTTATTTTTTCTTGGTAGTCCAATTTTGCTGAATGAGGGTCATGAGATTTATATAAAAGGTTGTATGCTTTCCTCGTAGGCCAATCTCAAGGCGTGCTGTATAATGTGAAACACCTTACTGTAGGATACAGAAAAAAAATCCAGTTTTCCAACCAAGATTGCATGTTCTTTCAGATCGATTTGTAGCAGTTCGTTGTGTTACTGTGGTGCCAGCTGCTGCTCAGATTGCTGTTGCAGGTGCAGTCCGACGTGCCAGAGCTATTCGCCGAAGTTGATGGTCTCTTCCCTCCGTAGTCCTCTGTGGCCGACCGGCAGCACTTCTTCGTGAGTACCGCTGCCAGCAGTCGTGTGCAGTGGCTACACTCCTGCCAAGTCTTTCTGAAATGTCGTAGAGGGATGTTCAGTTGCTTGTAGGCCTGTTACACGACCTGGTTCAAACTCAGAGAGGTGCTGATAATGGCGTCTTAGTAACCATAAAGGCATCCTTGACTAATATCAACTCACCACGCCCTGCCTCAAAGGTAACCAATTTTCACGACCGTTACAGCATGTTTTCAAACCAAATCTGATTTGAATCCTCATAGTGGTGGTACTCTTTTGTGATTGGTGCGAAATTTGAATAGACACCACCTTCGAGATGTAGAAACACGCCTACCAACTTTCATTTATGTTGCACAATTCCTTGGTGTTACGATATTTTTCCGTCAATGTACCGGGTGATCAAAAAGTCAGAATAAATTTGAAAACTGAATAAATAACGGAATAATGTAGTTAGAGAGGTACAAATTGAAACACATGCTTCGAATAGACATAGGGTTTTATTAGAATAAAAAAATACAAAATTTCAAAAAATGTCCGACAAATGGCGTTTCATCTGATCAGAATAGCAATAATTAGCATAACAAAGTAAGTCAAAGCAAAGATGGTGTTCTTTGCAGGAAATGCTCAATATGTCCACCATCATTTCTTAACAATAGCTGCAGTCGAGGAAAAATGTTGTGAATAGCGCTGTAAAGCATGTCCGGAGTTATGGTGAGGCATTGGCGTCGGATGTTGTCTTTCAGCATCCCTAGCGATGTCGGTCGATCACGATACACTTGCGACTTCAGGTAACCCCAAAGCCAATAATCGCACGGACTGAGGTCTGGGTACCTGGGAGGCCAAGCATGACGAACGTGGAGGCTGAGCACACGATCACCAAACGACGAGCGCAACAGATCTTTCACGCGTCTAGCAATAGTTAGTTTTTTAGTTCTAATAAAACCTCATGTCATTCCAAGCATGAGTGTCAATTTGTACCTCTACATCTACATGACTACTCTGCAATTCACAATTAAGTGCTTGGCAGAGGGTTCATCGAACCACAATCTCTATCTACATTATTCCGTTATATATTCAGTTTTCAAATTTACACTGACTTATTGATCACCCGATATATAGCGAACACATGCGTAGTCTACAGGGAGAACAGCAACCGTTGGAAATTAAAACTGCAGAGCAGACACAAGTCACAAGTAAATTTCTCTTACTGACACGTTTCATTGGACATACGCAAGCAACTGCAGGTATTAAGCAGCCAAGCGCCACACATTAAATATATGTGGCCATAGAGAGCGCCGCCATCCTACATAAAAATTACGTTTCAAGCCGCCGCTATACAGAACGTAATTCCGTGATGGTGTTACAAGTTTTCGTGGATGATGCAGAAGGGCAAATGTGTCAATTTGGAGATAAGAATGTGGGGTAGGCAACCTTCAGAAGTGG